>NW_017803854.1:3258327-3298836 GCF_001625305.1 Branchiostoma belcheri | reverse complement strand
AGAAATGGAGGCCATTTCCTGCAATTTCAGCCTTCTGTCTTTCCTAAATATACAACTTACACATAATAGCTTAAGAGACTCCAACACCAAGTTGAAAGAAAAGAAATGGCACATTTAACCATGATTTAACTTCAAGATCAAGGTGTTGGGACTCTTCTAGCTTATTACTATAATTGGAAACTCAATTTGTATGTGGTTGTCATTATGCATTTATTTGCCGGTAAATGTGTAACATTATAACAAGACAGGTAACAGCATCTTATAGAAGTCACAAGAGGATACATCTCCTTTATTTGTAGTTCTGCACCAAGCAGTGCAGCACTTGTATACACTACTACTAGAACAGTCTTCACTATAGCAGGGTTCTCCCCAGGATTTGAGAGGCATGGCCCCCCCTCTAGAGGGGGGAAGCTGAAGCATTTTTATATTCTAAATACAAATGGAAGCCATTTCCTGCAACTTCAGGTTTTGAACTGCCAGAAAAAAATGTTAACATACAGGAAAAAATTGGGTATAGGTTCCACGCTCTGACCCCTAACCGAAATTTTAGCGAAATTTTGTAGAAAAATCGGGATGCAACACCCTAGATTTGAAAATGAGTATGAGGGCGCTGAGCTAGGAGTATCAGGGCGCAGCGCCCTTGTTCCATCGTCTGGGGAGAACCCTGCCTGTGCCTAACAGTTATTTTCATCTTCCTACAGGGTGAAGTGTCCGTACTGTCCGATGGAGCAGAATGCAGTGGACGCCCGACCAGTCCAGTTCTAAGCTATCTATCTCACCCTGATGTGTACATACTGTACAGCAAATATATAGACTACAGAGTCCAACCTATATATAAATATAGCATTATTTAAGTGGTAGGCTGTGAATGTACCAATAATTCAGAGAAATTGTGTCTTACTGAAACTTTCTGCCTCCTCTGCTACCTCCTCTTATGGCCCCCTTTCCACTAGACAGGGATCGCTGAGTGACCATTTATAATTTGACCAAGGTTGGATTGTGTGATCTTGTTGTTATTAATTGGGACTCTTGGGACACTGAGTTAACAACTGCATGGTCCTCTTTTTGATCCCTTGGTGTTAAGTACCATCTACAATTCACAAGACAACAAAACACACAAAATATGCAAAATGTGAAAAATCTTGTTCTTTATGTAGGAACTTCGTTGAGTGGTCTGTCAGATTTTTGGTTGCTAAGTAGTCCTTTAGCGATCGCAGCCTCTAGTGGAAAGGTGTAGGTAACTCACCTCCTGGTAATTTGCAGGGACAAGTCTATTTTTTACACAACCAACTTGTATCTCCGTGGACTACAATTGAAGAGCTAAAGAAAAATCTGGATGCATGTCTTACAACCAGGGTAAACAGTGTGGTAAAATATAACTTTCAAACAAGGAAAATGTTGGGTGAAAACTTTACTAGACTCCTGTGGTATAAGCAGTTCTGTCTTGCATTATTTGTGAAGCAGCTGGCCTTTCTAAAGATGTTGAGAAAGGCTGATATATGTACTTACTGTAAACTCTTGTAGGATTGCTGCAGATGATATTGTAGGGTTGTTATAAAAAAAACTGCTTGTAGGAGCAACTTACAGGGTAGTGGCTTGTATTAAAAGAGCATTGGATATGGTATATGATATGAAGTATGGTGCTGCACTGGTCTCACCACACTGGGTTGGATTTATATAGCCAGAAGTAACAATGTGCTGGTGGCAGGTTACCAAGATATTGTAACTACATAGAGAAGCAGCATGGACTATTGAGAGGCTCCCTTTACCGGTGATTAAATCTCGCTATCCTAATGCAGAAACTGTTGTGTGTCATCTTTTGAGCTCCAGAAATACCAATGGACAGTGTTGGTAAGTGTACCAATACAATAGTAATAGGTTATGTGACCTTGTACATCAAACTACAGGTTTTACATGACTGTACTTTACAACTAAGGAAGAGTGAAAAGTAAGGAAAAGTGAAGCCCCGAAACTTGTACTGTAGGAGACATTCAAGTTCAACAATACTCTAACAAGCTTGTCAAATCATACCATGGAAGACAAAGGTTAAAAATTACTTTTATTTTTTATTTGATATCTCAGAAAATAAATTATTGCCATCATCAATGAATATGATACTTCATTTCATGATAAAATTGCCTACAGACTCTCATCATCACACTATAGATCTCAATGATTGGTTGGTTGGAAATGTGTTGGAACGACTTCAGTCCCTGCCTATCATGTGGGAGATCTTAGGGCGGTCCACCCTGTAGATGTACTCTGCGGGGAGGAAGTATCCTCTGTACTCCACCTCCTCAGGTGTGGTGTCGTAGTGGTAGTGGCCCCCCTCCCCGTGATGGGAGAAACAGTGGGTGTGCTCCACTCGCAAGTCCAGACCCTACAGTGGGTGGAAAATAAGTGTGAGGGTAATGAAAATAGTAAATGACATTATGATATTGCCCCTCTCATCTTTAAAAAAAGTGATATCAAACCAGTTAATGTCACTGAAAAACTATTCTCTGGTGGTGACAGAGATAGTCTGTGTCATGCAAACTCTGTCATCCACAGCTTTAGAGATAACAGGCACTATTTACAGATACATCGTAACAGGGAAATTTGCCTACTAGCTCTTTTCAGCAACTACATTAAACAGTGTACCATAACCTTTGCCATTAGCTTATCTGTCAGATGAGCAATAACAGCAGGGATTCGAACTCACAACCTCTTGGTCCAGAGGTAAGGTCACTAACCACTGGACAACGCAACCTTACAGTTATGTGTATAATAACCACATTGGTTACAATTGGATAGAGTTCTACATGTACTTACAGGATCCCTGGACACAAACACACTGAGGTTGATAAGAGGTCCGCTCATCTCAAAAAAGTTCAGCCAGTTATTGACGTCCTGCTCAGACTGTAGGGGCGTCTGGGAGAATCCGGGCTGGAGGGAACAAATGACGAGAAGCTCAGAATATCAGAATACATAAAACTTGATACTTCATGTGGGCATGAAATAAATTCTGTTTGATCCAGCTCCAAAGTTGGCATCACAAATTGCCATAGAACAAATCTTGTGTTGGAAGAAAGCTTGAACTCTATATCTATGCATTCTACCAACACAGATGAGCTTTCATGCCGAAATTGCAAATGTTTTGCCTAAAAGTCTACTGTTACATCGGATGGGGCCCAGCAAGCAGCAAGCACTGTCTGATCCATAAAAATTGCTCTGTGTTTGAGAGGACACCAAATCATAAAAATTTTGGGCAAACTACATGTACTTCCCCACTGTGTGACATCAATAAACACCTGGAACATGGCCCTTTATCTCACCATGATATGAATTTTGGCCTGACCCTTCTCCAGTAGGAAGGTGCCTCCCAGGGCGACCGGTCTGTCTCCATACTGCTGCTCCAGGGTCTTCCGCATGCAGCTCACAAAGTTCTCCTGACCTGTACGGACCTTCGCTTTCACCTCCAGGACCTGCAAGGAGATGTAAAATCTTAGCAAAGTCCACAAAACCTTGCAGACTCCAGAAAGAATAATGTGCATAATGCAAATTCATATAATTTATAAAACAAATAATTGTGCAATTTATGGAGGTCCTGATAAAAACAAGCAACAATAGGAAATACAGTTATAAAGAATGACTCATGTAACTTATTAGTATTAGAAGACAATATTTCCCAGTGTTCTCTGCAAACAGAGCTAGCTAAAGGTTTTGTAAAGAACTTCTGTGACCTCTGACCTTGCCAGGTTTTCCCTCGCTGAAGAACAAGTTAGCCAGCAGGCAGAAGTCACGGCACTGGTAGGTCTCCTCATAATGTTCTAGTATACACGTCCCATCCTAAACAACAACAAATCAATTGACTTATTCAATAGCAACACAGTTAACAACAACACAACAGATCCATAGGCAGGGCTCACAGTATTGGTACTTGAAGAACAAAGGTACAATGCAGCCTTGAGTTCAGTCTTGTTATCTGCAGTCTGCTACCTAAGATCTGCAATGGATCTTGGGGAGCAAACTAAAGCTAACTAGACTGGACTCAAGGCTAGAACAGAGGTCCTATCCTAACTTTGGGCTGGGATCTGTTGAGGATCTTTCGTAGCTTGAGCATCGGCCCAGTTTCATTACTGTAGGTCTGTCCAGCTATATCTACACAATGTGTTGTGCTGAAGAGCAGTTATACCGGCTATAGAGGTACAGATTCAATCTTCTGGAAGTGTTACATTGATGCATGTTTACAGACCACTAAAACTCGTACACGAGCCATAGGAACAGGTGGAAACTCACCTCAGTGTTGACACGTGAAATTCGGGTCTGGTTGTTCCTGCTGTGGGCCCCGCCCGTGGTCCTGATGTTGGGCATCATCTGACCACAGAGAACAGATACAAATGTATATATATTCGGTCAAGTACTTGGCTTATTTGAAAGGTCATTCAATTTGTTGAGACAAGAAGGAGTCAAAAAAGACCACTTGAAGTTTTCAGCTATCACTTGGCACAATGTGTCATTGAACCAAGCACGACCTCAAGAATCCAGAGAATCCATGTTTGTCACAACATCAACGACTCATAAAATCCAGCCAAAAGGTTTGCAGTGTAAAAGAGCTAACCCTACCAATTTTTTAAAGAAAAGTTGTTAAAAGTTAAAGGGGAACTTGTATGCACTCACCTCACAGTTGACCCCCACGACATGTGCACCACCTGCACCTGCTCCCAGCACAAACGCACCTGGGAGATCCACCTGCCCTGCCACCTGCTCCAGGTTATACTTCTGCATGTATAGAAAAAAAAGAAACAATCTATTTCAGCTTATTGTACCATCATCATATTCCACTGGTCATAACAAGGAGGGCAGATCTTTAAAAAAAAATTAACGGCTCTCAGTGGCCAATGTGCAGATGTTGTCACATCGGCGCACCAAATCCGTAGTGTGTTTTTGGTACACAGTCATACAGATTAGCCTAAGAGGCAAATCTTTTGTGCACTGTATAATTACATGTAGTTATCATGTCCTAGGTATAAACATTTATTTGTGAATTCTTTATAGTACAATTGATCATGGATCACTCTTTACAATGTATCACAGTTTGCTGATGCCAAACTAACCCACCTTGTCTAGTTGCGGGGTGGGGATGAGATAGGGCACTCCTCCAACATCAGCCACCCGGGGACTGCCACATAGTCCTGTACACAACAACATAACAGCAGCTTTAGCCGATACGACACAGCAATGCACTGAAAAGGTATATAAATTTGCTAAACAATCTACAAATACAATCTGGCGGAGACTACGATCACGATCTCTACCGGTACAATGCCAATTATAGTCTCTACCCTGACACATTATTATGTAAGACTAAATCGTACCTGGAGCTGCCAGTGTGAAGGGTGGTTGTGTCAGGTCAGGACAGTCCACAACTTTGACTTTGGCATCTAGGAAGTTGGTACTCAGGCCAGCCTGCAGAACTGTAGGGGTGAACAAGAAAAGCAGAATTCGATAGTTGCATGGAGGTAATAGTTAGGACAAACTGTCAGCTCTAAAAGTCTAATCTTCAAGAAGATCCTACGGTGGCAGATAGGATAGTATCCATTGGCCAATGGATACTGCCTTGCCACTGTCTCGTCTTGCCTACTGTCGTGTCTAGGATCTGCTTGGAGAATAGTCATCTCCTGAATGGATCGATGGAACTAGATCATAAGGCCCAGATGAGTTAGACCACGCCCCCCTAGTGAGAACTTTCGGCTTTGGACCGGCGTTTGGACTCTCGGTCAGCTGTCCCGTGAGCTGTCAGAAGCCGCCAGACAGTACTGGGAGCATGGTTTCAGCGACAGTTCATTCATAGGTGATCCTGGCTTACTCATGTGTAACTACACACAACAAACCGTCCCGAACCTGCGGCTAACTCGTCCAGCGGCGGCACAAACGCCTCCTTCCTGTCCACAGCCATCTCACGCTCCGCCATGATGGTCTAACCTTTGTACCTTGGGAGACACCACTCTGTATCCGAGGGGTGTTCGTGGGTAGCCTAAAACTACACTACCCAGTAGTGAATTTGTTCAACGAAGATCCAAAATTATGACAAAACTGTTTGAAAAATGAACTTACTTAGGAACTTGATAAAAGAGAAAATGATAAAACAGTCATGTTACTCAAATGCACAACAGTTGGCTGTGACCATGGTACTGATCATGCCATCCAGAGCTGGCAATGTGCTTTTCTGTAACGTTAGTGATCCGCTTGGAGTAATATTAGCCTCTACCAGGCTTCAGAAGTGGCGTGAAAGAGTAGATATTGGCCAAAAGACAAACTTTACTCACCTGGCATGTTATTTGTCCATTTGGCCTATGACTATTTCTAGCCACTTCTGAAGCATGGTAGATAGAGGCTAGGGAGACATGCCACAGATGTGTGATCTTGATTGAATACACACACCTATTGACTTCTACACACGTTCCCAACTCTACAAACTTGTCAGTAATAAGGTGCCATAAAGATCCATGACCCATTCTCACCAAACTTACATTGACTTGCCACACCAGGATTTGATGCTTTCATACTTCTCATGAACTGTTTGTTTTATTCTGTCATGTTTGTATCTCCAGTTACATCAAAGTTATGGACAGTTCTGGCACATCAGTAGTTAGTACATTTTTGTCATTATTCACCCATAAACACCTTAATCTCACATTTTCAACATTTTTCACCAATAAACACCGGATAGACAAGCATTGTGGTCACCATATAATTGATTACAGTGTAAAACATAAATTTAACATCATATAAACAAAAAATATTTCACTGACAAAATAGATTGCTTTTCAGTTTTTAGTTTGTTTTCTGCAACATCTCAAATTTGGTATGTTTTTTCAAAAAAAAGAGAAGTTGCTCAAAGGACCCATATTAGTACATGTAGCTTGGTTACCAAACCTACTTTTGCTTCCAAGTCTTTATCCTCTCTGCAAATAGATTTGGTACCCAGGCTAACATATTAGTCCACAGGAGAGCCAATTCAAAACCAAAATCAATTTTGGAACATAAATTAGTTTTGTGTATTATCATCTAGTGCATCACAAATTACACTGTACTCTTTTACGGACTTGTCCAACACTGTTTAAACATGTTACAGATTTTTTTGTAATACTACAAGTACTTTTCTTACTGACATCTTTGATATCCAGTCTGGCACTCCACCCCAAAACCTTACATATTCCAGATTTACCAGCCTAACACCCTGACAGACGGTTTATTGCAGCACAAGAAGGATGTGGTCTAACTAACATCACATGCATTGTGGTCCCTGACAGCAGATCATTTGACACAGCACAGGCTAAAGAAGACTGGTGTATTGCCACAGGTAGAATCTGTATTTCACAGTGATTATCTATGCACATGTATCAGCAAAGTTTTCTACACAACTTTATAAATGACAAAGAGTTGTTCATTTCTTGATAACCAAAACTTAAAAGATTTAGATTTATTATATCTTCATTGAACCTTCAGTACCATTGATTTCTGCATGTAAGCAGGGATCCTCAAAACTACATGTTCATGTATAGTGCATCTAGGTTAATGACAATTTCTCACAGTAAGACAGTACATGGTGTTGGGTCAGAAACACAGCCCTGACAGTAACACAGTAGAGAAGACGTATTTACAACACCTCTTCATGTCAATCACCTCTTCCATCATTCTGTGCTTCAAAGATATATTCATCTACGACAACAAACTAATTAGTATATACTACTATCTGTTTAAGGGCACAAGTGACACTACCCATACTTCACAACATCATGATATATCAGATCTTTCTTTTTTCTTTGTGGAAAATTCAGTAACACTTTTCTTTGAGAAGTTCTCTTGTTGCCTCTTTCTATCTGGTGGACGGCCGGTACAGGACTTTACTGGCGGAAGGAGGAGATGGTATCAGAGATGATGCCGATGCACTCCTTCAGCTGGTCCTCGGTGATGACAAGGGGTGGGGCGAAGCGGATGATGTCACCGTGGGTGGGCTTGGCCAGGAGTCCGTTGTCACGGAGACGCAGGCACACCTTCCACGCATCAAACTCTGCAACAGAAGTTAAAGTCAACATCAGAAATGTCATGACAGGGTCGTTACTGCAGATATTTGCAGTTGTTTTATTTTTGTAGTTACACTGGTGACCACTTACCATAAAATTACAACACCACAAAGTGAGACAGTGTTTTGTCTTTCCAAGGAGCTTTAAATTCAACCTTCTTGGTCTTTCTAATGAACAACAGAATTGTTTCGAACGTAAAACAATGCATAAACCTCATTTCCCCTCATACCCTGAAAAATATCTATTCACAGTATCATCAAATGAAAGCCAACATCAGTGAGCAATTAAATGCAAGATAGTTCCCTGCAGTCTTTCCTGAAGCTTGGTTTAAAAGGTACTAACCTGGTATATCAACCTATTCCCAAGAGTAACTCACCTGGAGTGTCCTTGATGACGATGGCGTTCAGCAGCCCCTTCCCTCGCACCAGAGTGACGATGTCACTGGGCAGCTTGCTGAGCTCGGCACGCAGGATCTGCCCCAGGTACTCCGAACGCTCTGCCAGCTTCTCCTCCTCCAGTACCTGATATAGTGTCAAAAAGTGTCAATCATACAGAAGGTAGAACTTGTCACTTTTTACCAGATTTACCCCTATTAAAATATATCCAATCTAACAAAACAGCACACACTAGCTGTCACGTGTATTTTATGTATTATGTATTTTACTGCTTATCATTACAGTATGCCATAAACTACTGCATTACCGTACAAGCTATACCCTTGTCTAAAACTCCTGAATTCCCCTCGGTGTGTTACACCGAAGGGCAGTTATACCGGCTGTACAGATACAGAATCTGATACAGATACAGAGCAGATACAGCTTTAAAAGGTTACAATAGGTTTCTTTTGTCTTACAGTGTTCTGATATACAGATGTCTAAACTCACCTCCAATGCAGCAATGGCGACCTTGCAGGCCAGCGGGTTCCCTCCGTAGGTAGAGCCGTGCTCACCTGGTTTGATGGTCAACATCACCTCATCATCAGCAAGTACACAGGACACCTACAAACAGTAAATAGTAAAATATGAGTAAATAGGACACCTACAGACAGGCAGGAAAATATAAGTGCACAGGACACCAACAGACAGGCACTAAACATGAGCCTGTATGACACATATAGAATAACATGTTGCAAAAGTCCTTAAAGCTTCTGTCCTCTACATCTCAACAACAAAAGATGAACTTCTTGTGCACAGGATAATACTATGTAAACCACGGTAGTCTTTCCATAGCCTCTTTAGACCTGTAGATTACAGTTTAGGTGATTCTCATATGACGACTGTCACAGTGGTACATTCATACATGAAGCCAGGGTACTCACAGGTAGGACCCCACCAGACAGTGCCTTGCCCAACACGACCAGGTCAGGACGGACCTCTTCATGATCCACACACAGGCGGCGACCGGTTCTTGCCAGCCCCGTCTGCACCTCATCTGCAATCCACAGCACCTGCACAGGGAGAAATTATCAGAGCTTTGGTCTGCCAGCAAGCCTTTTTTACCTCTGTGCATGGAGGTTTTGTTTTTGGCGGCAGAGTTTGTTTGCTTGAGTGTTCGTAGTCGAATACAGTACAGTCTCCAGAAGGTATGGGGGAAATGGTGTAGCCACAGACTGACAGAAAGCAGAAGGGCTAATTGAAGGACAAAATGGTTTCCCCCCAAGCAGGATATGCACAGAATTGGCAAGACATTCCCAATAATATGAAGAAGAAGAGATTCACAACAACCCTAAATACTCGGATCTTTGATTTCTTGTTCCTCATGTTCTACATGTTATTTTTGGAGCACCCCTTCACTACCTACATTATGTTTAGTGCAGATCTCACGGACACCCCTCAGGTATCCCTCGTGGGGCACGACAACACCAGCCTCTCCCTGGATGGGCTCCACCATGAACGCACACACGTTAGGGTCGCTCACAGCTTTCTGGAACAAATCACACACAAAACATGGTTAACATACAATGCTGCATACACAAGGTTGTAGAGTCTTCTGGACAAAAAAAGCCTGACTTACAAGTAACATGTTCCTTTTTGTTCTATTACAGTGATTCTTTGAAGGAAAAGACAATGTCATGGTACCCAAATAAAGCGTTTAGAATGTTTCACTCTCATCATCATTTGTATTCCTCTTTCCTTCCTTCCTAATCAATGGAAATCATCTTCCCAAATGATTTGAAATTGTAACTTGGTTGAAAGCCTGTTACTAAGTTTTAGACATGTTTTTTTTAAAGTTCAATCTGATTGATAACTAATTATACAAGCAGATTTTGTTAAATTTTTCTCAGAATATACACAAAGCGCATACATGTACAGATGTATATTAAAGCATGTGTATAATAAAGCGTATGTAAAGTAAATAAGTAATGTATGTACATGTAGTATGTACTATGTAAGTCTGTTTGAGACCCATCATTATACAAGGCCCTCTACGCCCTTCTCACCTCCAGTGCTCCAAGGTCGTTGTATGGAATGAGGTCAAACCCGGGCATGTACGGGCCGAACCCGGCGAAGCTGTCAGGGTCAGTGGAGCTGGAAATGGCCGCCAACGTCCGTCCCCAGAAGTTATTGTTGGCAAAGACTATCCGTGCCTGGTTCTCGGGCACGCCCTTGACATTGTAAGCCCACTTCCTGGCCAGCTTACAGGCGGTCTCCCCACCTTCCACACCTGTAGATAGACAGTATAATCTGTTTTAAACCCACAAGAAGCTGAGGGATCAGTCATACATCTGTGGCCCTCAATGATTGCAAACATGGCACTTACTGTTTGTTGTGAAATCTTCACCACGGATATGTGTTTTGTATCTCTACTGTACAACAGAATTGTTTCAACTGCCAAACTCAAACGCCACAAAAACTTTTTTCCCTGATACAGTGAAGTAAAACTGCAGCCATATGAGGAATTTGAGAAATATTGTAGATTTCCTCACTAAAAATTGCTTTAAAAACAACCTAGATATAAAAAGCATTTTGAGACCTGCCTATGGGGACTGTGACTCTGATTCAGCTGCCACAATGATAATAATTACTACTGCTACTACTAACTACTATCACAATAACATCAGCAACAGCAGCAGCAGCAACAACGAACCTACCTGTGTTCATGGGTAGAACCTTGTCATACCCAAACAGTTTGGTCACAAACTCCTCATATTCCCCCAGGGCATCATTGTAGAATGCTCGGGAGGTCAGGGTCAGTTTATCAGCTTGGTCCTTCAGTGCCTGGATAATCTTGGGGTGACAGTGACCCTGGTTCACTGCGCTGTAAGCACTCAGGAAGTCATAGTATCGCTTCCCCTCCACATCCCAAACAAACACACCTACAGAGGATGGGGGTATAGTAAAAAAAATTATCTTCAGAAATAATGAATTTCAAAGAAAAAATTCCTACAAATCTCTAGCGGTACTAGTAATTAATTATTATTACTACTAATGGTTCAATTATTTCTTTCATCAATTTTGTTAGTCCTTGTTTTATGAGGCTCAAAGATTAGCTCTGAACATGCCAAGACATTTTTTGGGGTGTTTCCTAAAAGTAAACTGATAGTCCACACGGGAAAATAAAGATCCTATGTTACTCTAGTAACTGCATTTTTATCAATTGCAGGTCTGGCACCACCTACACAACACCAGCAACAGCTCCCTGTGTCCCACATGTATTGTACCATTGCAATAAATCAAATCAAATCACCCTTGGCCTTGCTCAGTGCCACAGGCAGAGGGTGGTAGTTGTGGGCTCCGTATCGTTCCTCCCGTTTGAAGACTTCCTCAGATTTTGGCCCGTACTGTGGCTCCGCAGCTGTACCGAAACATCTCGCAGCCACGGGCTGTACTGCACGAAACTTCAGGCCTATTCTGGACAGCATGGTTCACCTGGGTCAAAGTACAATATTACAGAATGCATACGGTTACAAGTTTCAGAATACAATAATTTAGGTGAGGTGACGATATCCCTACAGTTTTTTTGTGTCAAAATATAGCATCCTTTTCTTATGTATAATAATAGGGGTATCTGAAACTATTTATGTTTCATACATATACAGTATGTGTAAAAATGCATCTATGCAGCCTTCCAGTTTCATACTGGTAGCATGGTAGCATGGAAAGGAAATCTGTGATATTTTTCACAATAAATCAAACACAAAACCCATGATATTTTATAGCAATACCTGCCATGTACAGTAATGATAGAGTCCTCAACACACACTTACTACTACAAATAATAGGCCTTATTCAAACCAACTCAGGAAGATTGGTGGGTGAGACTATGTGCACGGCATCAGTAATGGACAGTGAATTGTGTGCATGGAATACAAATCAATCTGCATGAAGGCCAACAGTGTTTCCAGTCACAAGTGAGAAGGAACAGGGCCACATTGTTCACATATAGATACTATACCTTTACTTCAGTAATCAGTAATACTGATTACTGAAGGTATCTTTGTGGAACAATATGTCTGTAATCTAATCCTTGTAAGCCTCCCTAATTACATTACCAGCATTACATTGTAGATATCCCAATGGAGATAATCAACCACACATCTTTAATGTGATTAATTCATGATGAGCTTAAGAATAGGTATCATTTTAATACCTTCACGAGGTCATGGACAAAGGTAATTAGAATTTCCTGATGCAGAAAACCACATCTGCCTTTTTTGTGGTTGTGATGAATCATGAATGTAATTCAGAAATCTGATGGTCAAGATCATAAAAACACATGAATCAAAATGAGACCTACAGCATAGTCTGATTGGAATAGTTCCTTTATAAACAGTTTGACTGAAAATCCACCATCCAGATGTTTTCCGGAGAGAGTTTCCCAGCTATTACAACTGTTACAGTGTTTTCAGTACTTGCTACTGTAGTACTGCACTGTGTGGTCACCGGGAACAAAACACAAAATGGGGTATCCTTGTAATGACTGATATATGAACGGAGTGAAACATATTTAAACTTGGCTGAAATTAAATGTTTTTCTACAACCTAGGAGGTTTAAAAAAAATAGAGAACCCACCCTTAACACACCCCAGTCTGTCCTCAGGTCATTCAGGTTGAACCCACCACTAACACACCCCGGTCTGTCCCAGGTCTGACCCTATCACACAGCACAGCTGTGTTAAACAATTTACATGACACAATTGCAAACCGCAGACTAATAGATCACTTATAACACTGAAGTCTCCTTTACACAATGGCCGGACAATCAAACAATGGCAGCTCTAATGTATATTGGAACTGTGCCAAATCTGTTTTCATACAGGTCACCACAACTGATAATTTAGTTTACATTACCTGGGTCTTGCATCATTTCTATTTGGGCCCCAGGCCATGGCACAGTGATTTAATTATCTCTATGGATCTGAGGAGGTTACATGTTTACTCCAGTCCAGCCTTGTGGTTTGTGTACAGATGTGTTGTTTTGGGAGTGTCTGTCTGTGTGTGTGTTTTTCCATATTTGTCCATAGTACAATGTCGGTGCATGTCGGGATCGAACACAGGACCTCTTAACTAGGGCTTAAAATACTGGGTGCATGTGCACCTTTACAATGTAAGTGCACAAATTTGGAGCTGTGCACACAATTTTTTTGTGGGTGCACCCAAAATATTTTCATAGGTTTATGTATGTAAAGGTGTTAAATGTACAGTAGTATATAGCATATTCTTAACACCTAAGTGGTATAAAAATAATAAAATCGTTGTTATAGTACTTTACCTTGGAAAGGAAAAATAATTAGATTTTGCTGACATTCTACTTATTTTATCTTATGAGCCCTGCAAGCCAAATGCTCTGACAGTCTGAGTCTGACCATTACACCATGCTAAGCCAACAGTGACGATAATGATGAAAAAATTAAGGACAAACTGGCTGTGTCACAGTGTTAGTACCTATAAGTATAAATCACACCCTCAGTCCTTACCTCCTTACCTCACACAGATTTTTTTTCTACCCTTCTCCAATGCCTGTGCAGAGTTACTTAAGTTAAGGGTCATAATTTGCATCTATCCAGCTTTTACCTATCATTAAGACCCCACCCCCCTGCAGTGTGTATAGTTGTCTGCTGATAACCTACTGTCAACCTAATCTCCAAGCAGATCATACGGTGGCAAGGCAGTATCCATTGGCCAGAGGAGTGTCCATTACATACTGTCCGGCTAATGGATACTGTCTGGCCAATTTGATACAATCTTTGCAGACACCGAAAGATCTTTGGAGATTACTGTCAACCCACATAACTTACATAGAGACACCTCCAGTCTATAATTTGCATGTACTGCATCAAGCATTTTACCAGTCATATCATAAATCATATAATCAAGTCCCCACCCCCTGTCGTTTACAGAGTTGTATGTTTTAGGATGGTTCAGTTCTCAGTTTTAAAACCATCTTTCCAACTCATCACACACCATTAAAACATACCTCTAATCTTACCTGATGCACTGTGTTGGTCTGTTGAGGAAGAAAAGCTGCTGAAACTGCGAAGACGGCTTTCTGCAGAATCTTCTCACGTTGTCACTTCAATAAGGTGAAAGGTTACGGAACATTATAAATTTGATAGGGGTGTTTCAGGTTGAATAAAGTTCCGTTTGTTCGCACCGTAAGTTCTTTTGCCATTCACTTAAGACAAAAACATAGAGCAACTTAAATTATTGTTGGAAATAAGCCTAAAGATGAGTAATAACTCATTTGTATTTTGAAACGGAATATTAAATTAATTCTACTTTCACCCGAATCCTACACACCAGTTGGACTCTTCCAAGTACACACATTCCCATGACGTTAAGGAATTTTCAACAACTTTCTAAACCAAACAACTTTCGATGACGAGTACACAGTTATCTAAGACAGAAGATGGGCACGGTCGAGTTCAGATCTTCTAACGTGTTTACATTGTTTACAGTTAGTCGTTGCAGTCTGTTGACGATGTCTAGTGGTTTACACCGCCACTGCGTTCAGTGCAGAGGTTTCCGGGGCGGCATGGCATGCGGGCCGAGGCCGGGCCTGGGAAGGGCCGGGGCGGGGTCCAGGGAGGGGGAGGGGAGGAGAGTCTCAAAGAGGAGACGGTTGAAATTTCGTATGAAGCCGCCGCATGCAGCTGCCACTATCCTGAAGTCTATCCGATTGCTTGTCACACCTGTGGAGCACACGGCAGTGATTGTCAGGTGACCTGAAGACGGGGACTTTCCCGCCCAACCAACCACGGCCCACGGGAGGAATTCCCCAAAGTTTTAATCACTTCATCAAAGCAGAACTCACCTAAAGTTCCGCTTCCTGAACAAGGAAGAAGGACACGAGCTTCGGTACGGAGAAGACGGCCAGGTACCGCTATTTATTGTAAGTTTGTCAGTTTCATAATTTATAATCTTGTCAAACGTTAATTGACAAGCTTTGTCTTTCATAGAGTGTCGTGAGGGAAGTGGTGACAACCGCTATTGAAAAATTGCAAGATTTATAGTCTAAGGGTACGCTAGAATGCATTCAAATGTTCTTCAAACAATTAGTAATTTGTGTTTCTGCATTTAATAAGGAAATGGAGTTTTGTTTGTATCCAAAAAGGCCCCCATCAGCTGTTGGTACATTGCTGCTAGCTAAGCTAGATCTTTTCAGGTGGTCAACTTTGTTAAACTTGTTCTTAACAAAAAGCAAGGACATTATGTAACGTCAGAGTAGCCTGAGTGTCAGCCTTGTTAGCTTTCGTCCGCTACCCAAGGTCCGCTCCCCGCCAACGGCCAACGGCCAACGGCGGGGAGCGGACCTTGGGTAGCGGACGAAAGCTAACAAGGCTGACACTCAGGCTAACGTCAGAGACCTTGCAAAGAGAAACTGATTCACCAACAGCCTTTCTTTCAAAATATTTCTCTCAAAGAGCAAGCAGCTTATTTTGGGCCAAGGCTATAATACTAGTAATACATTTCTAAAAATATTGACACTGGACTTAATAGCCACGGTGATTTGATTTTACTTAGGAATGGCCCATAGTAGTTTTTAAGAAAAAAACTTGTTGACAAGATGAAGAGTTATTCAAAGTTATTGACCTGTGGAGACCACTTCCCTTTTCTAACATTGTGGCACTTCCTAATTCTGGAGGCTACAATAGTGTGAGACAAAACTCCTGTGTCTCGGTTTCTGTTCTAGGAGTAAGAAGACTTAGCTTACACTGCTCCATCATAAAGAGACCTGCTGCCCACCTGAGGCAGTACACATGGATCGACTCATCCAAATTCTCCGCTCAGAAAACCAGACAGGAGGAAACTACCTACATGGTAAGCCAGTGAAGGTGTAATTTTACCCAATGGGCAGGTGTAACAGGTGTGCAACAGGTGACCGGTGTATAATACCAGGGCTGTTCCAGATCGTCATTGGAATGTGGTTTTCTATACTGCATGCTTGCCTTACCTTTCAAAATTTATGGAGAAGTCACAACTTCCCATTCGGTCAGCTAAAACCTTCATGTTTTATAAAGAGGAGTGAGTTGATGTACCATTTATAGAGAAAGGAGGAGCAATACGGGATTATTTTACCACAACCCTAAACATGATTTAAAGCTTCTTGGTATATAAATCAAAGCAGTTTTGAATATTCTTTGTATGGATGGTTAAGGTAAGGAGTATATCAGCACTCAGCAGTATCTTTCAGTTTCAGGATATCAATAATTCACTCATGTTCTTGTATGTATTGTAAATGCTCAAACTGGCCTGGTGTTACCTTGTATACAAGATCTCCCCCTAGTGGCAAAAGTTAGTACTGCAAGTGGGTTCCTAACAGTCTACCGTACTAGTATGAGGGCTGAACCCCTGTACATGTATCTCCATACTGCAGCTCTGAAAAGAAGGACAGGGTGGGAAATTTTGCCAGTTCATGTGTCATGTGAAATAAGTTACCAGGAGGGGTTGCTAGCACCTTTTCCAAGCAAGCACATGTAATGTCATAATATTTATCGACAGGTGCGAAGGGTTTTTTATGTCAGGACATTTTGCAACTCTTCTTTGACAACTCTTTGATTAACCTTGACCCTCTAAGTTGAACTTTTTTGTTCCTGGTATGTGCACCTAATAGTCAGGTGATCAAGTGTACATGTATATCATGTGACAGTTGCTGCCGAGTCGCCCTTGGCAAAGCTGAAGGCCACAATTAGTACAGCCCACAGCCTGCTATGTGCAGCACGTGGCTACAATCACCTCTGTTTCCTGCCTGAGCCTGTTCCTGACAGAAGCCAGGCCGATCAGTCCTGGCCTTGACATTGGTCAGATGTTGAAAGATAGGCTCATCAAAACCGACCTGACGCGGTAGTTGCCGTGGAAATGGAGGGGAAGAGTGAGAGGGGGACCCGGGTTGCGTCAGAAGCGGGGAGAGGAGTGACAGGAGTCGTCTGGAGACAACCGTTATCAGCTGTTCGCGTGCAGTAGGAGGTGTCTTGTGACAAGTGTTATCGCCCGCTCGCGTGCCGAACACCAAATTGCTACAACCTGTTGATCTTTGTATCAGCAGCTGAAATCTTGGCTATACAGTATAAACAAGTTGAAAAGAAGTCAATGAATGCAAAGCAAGGACATTATCCCTATAATATATACTAGTAATGTCCTTGGTGAAAACCTTTACCTTTGAGCATGAAGAAAACTGTAGGTTCCTTAGCAGATAAACAACCACCAACATGCGTCCTGTCATTGCTATTAGTTCATCTTTATAATCGTTCCTAGAATCTGAATATGATGTCAATCCAGATTTGTCCCAAAGTTCATTCACTTCTTTTACGGTCAAGGCCTACATACAAACAGAAATATTTATTATTCTTAGTTCTTCTTGGGCAGTTTTGACTGTATGTAGCCTCTTGAGGTTACACAGTAAGGTAGTATCCTTAGTGCTGGGCACAGCAGTTTTCTTTGACCGACTGTGTGACCGACTTTGATACAGGGACCAGAGTTTATCACACCAATAGCCCTAGAATTTCAGAAAACAGGGTCCTGTTGTGATAAACCAACAAGACAAATTCTGCCTCAGCATGTCTTGTAGTGGTAAACAAGGCAATCTCCTAAGTCTCTTGTCTCCACATTTCGTCGCCTGCTTTAAAAACAAGTTTGTAATCTGCCAGTTAAAGTAGCCTGCCTGCTGACAGCCACATTCCTGGCATTTTGTTTGTGCTCCGAACTTTGGAACCAGTAAAAGTTTCTGACATGGCCTTTCCTGTCCAGTCTTCTTCCTATGGTACCTTGGAGCCAGTCTTCCTGACCTGGTTCTTTTAGTTATTTATTGTGCTGATCAAGGGAAATGTGTGTTAACATTATAAGTAAGCTCCTATTGCAAAGCGTTACTTGACAACTACAGGAAAAGGTACTAGGTTAATGCTGGGAATCTCACAGGATTGAAGTTTTAGTAATTTTGCAAAGTTGGCACATCAAGGAAAGGTGGAGAAATCGTGGCACTCTTCTACTCAATTTGACAGCTGTTAATCATTCTTGAAGCCTCCATTTCCTTGAAGCTTACACATGGAATGTTTAGTTCTGCAGTTTGGACCCAAGTCTGGACTTTGGAACCAACACATCTTTAACTTGTTCGTCACTTCACAGATAAGTTGGTCATGTTTGTCAGCCCAAGTCTGTACTGGACAAACATTTTGGTACATCACGCGATTGGACACAGGTCCTGAAGCGAATCGTCAGTCTGGTTATCATTGGGATGATCTGTTTTTCATGCCCTTCTGAGTCTCATCACATGGCCAGTGTCACGGTTGATTTCTTGCACGTGTTCTCTGGTCTCACCTGCCCTGAGGTAAGAACGTGGGTGTTATTTATAGTGGTCATGTGCTGAGCATGTGATGGGGGGAAATGACTTTGATCTGTCACAGATGTTCTGCAGGCAATCATGATATGTGTCAACTAGAAAGCGTACTTCGTAGTGGCACTACAAGTGAGCGTACCTGTTGGATTTCACTTTGTTTTAAGCCTTGAAGAGATGCCATTAGATTGTGTAAAAGATACTTCTGGAATTGTTGGAACTGTCACTGTCTTTGAGCCTTCAAGTGTCTTTTACCAGTTTCCACTTCAGGTACAAATTGCCATGCCAAATAGAGGCTAAGGCTATAGCCTTTTACACATTTTCTCCTTTTATGATTATCATCCTATACAAGATCGTATTAAAATGTCTGTGTAATAATGGCCATCCACTGTTATTTCACTTGATTGAAATTGACTCATGAACTACTAAGTTTTGTAAGTGTCTTCTGAGATCATGAAAAGCTATAGAACTTCAAAGTTTGTTATTGAAAACGTTGGACAAACAATATGTACATGTTGTTTGAAAAGAATCTGTTTGTGGTATTTGATCGGTAACCTTACTGCAGTTCTCGAGAGTCACCCTAATGCCTGTTGCCTGAGGCAGCGCTCCTGACCAAATCCAGCTGTCCCACTCACTTCCACCTATCAGCAAATTTACACCAGGTAACAGGAAGGGGATTGAAGATAACCTTTTGGGAAACTTGAGACGTCGTAACTTGATTTGCTGGCTGTTTCCAAGATGTAGCTTCAGGGGAAGGACCATGAAATTCTGTAAACCTGACCGTATCCAAATGTTGAAGTTTATAATCATGTTGTTGATAAGAGACTGCCAAATGTTTCGAGGTACATATCTGCAAAACTCATCAGTTCTTTTACGTAATCTGTAGTGTTACACAATCATTTCAATCACTACAAAGTTCTCTGGCTGCAGCTTTTCCCCCTGTCACTAGACACCACCAATAGTGCCTCACATGTGATGTAGAATTTTATTTGTAACTGTGGATTATAGTCAGGTATAAATACTTCCCTAATCCATTTCAAAATATTTATTTACGTGATGTTGAAAATGAGAAAGATGCACCTGACCTTTATCGAATTCAATGATCGATGTAGTGCTGGTACGTTGTTACTAGTATGAGACAACTGAAAGCCAGGTGCCCCTTCCCAAACTGTTTCTATAAATATTGTTCAGATTCTTGGACATGAGTGTGGTATAATTTTCCAGTCCCCTTAGGCTACTTTAGAATCCAAGAGGAAGTTCTGACATCCCAATATCGTATGTACGAAGACATATCTGGCTCACTCCAAAGGTTACATCCTGAAAAACCACATAACTGTGCTACTAGAACTTCCTCCTCGTGCTGGCATGCATACAAACTTAGTTTCCTCCTGTCAAAATAAATCATAATTGTACATGTTGGAACTGGGGAACACCAACAGCGAAAGGGCAAAGGTAAAGTTTTCAAGGTTCCATGCTACCGAAAAGTATACATCTTGCAATAGGTCAAATATAGGCACTTTTGGTTGATAATGCTTTTTAGTGAATGATGAAATACAAGTATACCACAGCTTTTCCACTTGAAAATTTCTACTTTTGATAAAGTTTTATACATAATATATATTTTGGTATATTAAGCCACCAGAGGATCCACCCCACCTGACGGGCTGTGCACAGAAGTCATCATCGGAGACGATGGACAACCAGAGAGATATTAGCAATAGTCTGTAAATCAATCCTGAACTGTAAATACTGCATGCCAAATATTAGAAGTCTGACAGCAGCCAAGGTGAGTGCTCAGGTGCTGTCAGGTGCTGACTTGGTATAATAATTGGCAAAGTGTGCACTGCCAGGTGTTGTCTGGCCTGGCAGCTGCCAAGCTGAGTGTGCAGGTGTGTTAGCTGCAACAGTTGCCAAGCAGTCTGTAGAGATGTTTCAAAGAAAACGCTCATCAGGTAGGGCCCAGTCAAGTACTTGTTAAGTTGTAATGATAACTGTTGGCAGCCCGACACAGTCACTAAGCTGATGTTTGTGTGAAGTTGGTTCTTTTGTGCTGGAGTCAACTTGATTCTCCGCGTCAACGTCGCTGTCAGAAGGAGACTCAGGGAGTACTCTGTGTCCAGCAGCAGGAGAGGTGACTTGCTGGGTCCCTGGGAGACTTCTCCTGTAGCCCTTTCTCAGACGGCTGTGTTTTCTCCATTGTTAACGACTACCTTCATCATCCCCCTTGGAACGTCGGTCATGACTTCTGATCAGACCCCCAGGGCCACATGTATGCTCCATGGTTTCTTTAACCCCAATGTCTCACAACTTGCCCACATCCCTGTCAGTCCCCCCAGGGTTGTGTCTGTGTATGTGTCCTTTACTCCCTCTGTCTCATCCTCCTGACTCCGTCACATCTGCTGTGGATCCAATATCACTTTTCTATCAACTATAATTCCGTAGGAGCTACATAATCAGATGCTGTATGTTCAGACCATGGAGTCCATCCAATAATTCCCAGACGCAGTCTTCTGGCCAGCGTCTATCTTTCCGTCATTTGATGTAATTTTGCCTGGTACGATGGACAAAAATTTTGCCCAATCTGTCATCTTTGAAAGACAAAAGTGTGTGAAGGTACATGTACATGTATGGAAAGAGGCATTAAACTTTAAGCAACTAAGCTTAGTCTACCAGCAAAATGTACCCCTCAAAATGCAGGAAAAAATGTAATAGAATAGGATCAAGATTTCAAAATTTTCTCAGGGGAGCTGCCAACAGACCCCCCAGGATTGTCACGCCTTACACCTTTGGCGCTCTAGAATGATGCTACGTACATCAAATAAAATTGAGGTGACGCAAAAAAATTTCAGGTTCGCAAGAACACTGCCCAGACATACCAATGCGAGAAACTGCCAACTTCCTATTTGCTTCTCCATAGCTCTATCCCCCATGGCTAGCTCCCCCCTGATAGTGATGTAAGGTGTCAGCCCCCCTCCCAGTCAGCGTGACTCCCCGTAATTACCCAGGAGCCTCCAGAGAACCCAAGGTCACCTGGCCCATAATTCCCCCAGACATGCCAGGAACTGGCAGGCTGTTTTTCTCGGCATGGGGTCCAGCTGGGAGGGAAACTATAAAGTTTCTGCATTCCTGGCAAGCTTGCAGTTCTGGGGAAGTTGGCCAGTGGAGAAGAGGGGCAGCCAGTCAGTGGTTCCTAATGGTACTAGGCACAACTTTTCACCAAACTCCTTGGACCATGTCGGGAGAGATCTTACATTGAGGATTCAAAAGGGAAACATCTTGTGACAATATGAGAGGTGGGTATCTTGATAGAAGGATGTCAATTTTGCTTTTTTTTTAATTTGAATTTTAAAATCTTAAAGTTTTAAAGAAATTAAAGGCAAGAATTCCTCACGGATAGGGTAAGCAGCATGGGTAGATAATTATCATTCTTGAATGTGCTTGTAGTACTACTGGTATAGAAAGTCTTGTAGTTTTCAGCACCGTGGCAGACCATGAAACTTTTTCCTGGATTCAGAATTATCAAAGTGATGGTTGTTTGTGATATTTGTAGGATGTTTGTCAAAATACCGGGCAAAGAATTTGTGTTAAGGTCCAAGGTTCTAAATGTTGATGAAAAATGTTTAAGGCTTGAAGAGTAATTTTTCAAAAGCAGAATTTGTTCAGTAGAAAGTGTCTGGAGGATATTAATTAATTGAGTGTTTCCCTGCTGGGTTGTTGGGGGAGTGAGGATTTTCTTGGGTCTTTCAGTGATTAATTGATTTTTCCTGGGTCATTGAAGGATTAAGGGTTTCCCTGGACCGTTGATGATGTATAAATTGTTGGTTTCCCTGGATCCTTTAGAGACTATTGGTTTCCATGGACTGTTCCAGGACGAACGGTTCCTGGGTCCTTCAGGAAGTTTGAGTTCCTCTGCTATTGAGGGATTTTGTTTCCCTGTGTTGGCTTCATGATTTGTAGATCCTTTGATGAAGGTCATCAGCTGCAAGAATGTTTCACCTGGATTTGGTTACAGGCTGTAAGAATGTCATCACCCCGCCCTCAACTAAACATCCTTCATTAACCTCATGCCTTCAAATGATGATCTTTGACATAGCCTCAAAGTTCAAGGTCAAATTCTTCACCTGGATACATGCAAAATGGACATGCTGTTGACCTTGAGCAGCCAAGGTTATGATGACTATGCCGCTTAACCAAGTGGAAACGTGACGGTGAAACTGATCCTGCGATGCAGTTGAACGACCTTCACAGTCTTAGCAAAATCTCGTGAAGGTCAAGTTGAAAATTTACAATACTTGAAATGAAGCAGTACGATTCCCAGCACTCTGCCAGCATTGGCGGCCAAATTTAGCTCAAACCTTCCGGTGATATTTACAGAAACGACTGATTTCTGGCGAATGTGGCAGGACATTGCCCTTTCCAATGTCAGGGCCAATTAGAACCAGACTTAATAGTCGGTCAATAACTCTAGGAGAGATCCAAGGAAAATACAAGCTATAGACATGCTAATGACCAAAGCACTGACCTTTGGTAGGGTATTATAGTGTATGAAATCCAACTGTACTGTCATTATTCAAGTTTTTCTGGTGATTGACATTATCAGTCTTGCTGTAATGTGTCTGATCAAGGGATAGGAGAGAGAAAGAGAGAATGACTGATCTGCAGTGAAAAGGACTGAATGCACAGATATCACCACTGAAAGGCATTTGCAGCTATAGTTGAAAACAACTATATGTTAACACATAAACAGTTTGTGTAACCAGGACAGAGGAGTTCTGTTGATCACAGCAGCACTTGAAGGACTATAGGTGAGTGGGATTTTGATGGAGAGCTGAAGTGTGATTGATTATTTTGATAACCCAGTTCTGCCCTGATGTTTTGCTGACTGCTGTCTACTTTTGCTGAGCGGATGGGTTTAAGCCTGTGACTTTGTTTTAATGATGTCTCAATCAGGAATGTGCCTTAGTCCAGGCCTTGTCTCCTGAGCGCTATGGGGATGATTTTGATGGAGAGCGATCTTTTTAGCATTTAGTGATTCGACATAGTAAGTGGTCCCAGCTACTTCTTATAACCTTGGTACATGGTATCTAACTTCCTAATTTTACGGTCCATTTCTGATTTCTGGTTGTCACTAAAAAAACTGGCATATTACTAGCGAGGCCTTCGGCACACCTGACTGATTTGGACCACAGGGGCACCTCCTTAGCTTGTAATTGTAGTAGTGAGAACCATATGGAGCCAGCTTGCACGTGAATGAATCAAAAGCAAAGCCTCGAAGTTCATGATCATATGTCTTGGATAAAGGCTTGTGAATGCATGATTTGGCATGCAGTCAACCTTACAATATGTAGGAGCCAACTATAGGCTCAAGTCCTGGTGTAGACCAAGGTGTAGGGGTGTCAATGGTGTAGTGGTTAGAACAATAGACTGTGAACCGGTAGACCCGGGTTTGATTCCGAGTCGTACCCGGTACATGTCTGAACATGCGCCCCGACGTTGTGCCCTTGGGAAAGGCACTTTACACGAATTTCCTCACTCCACCCAGGTGTGAATGGGTACCTAACTTCGGTTGGGGAAAGTCGTATTGAGGTCATCTTGTGGCGCCGAATGGCAGCTGCACAGACCCTTGCGACTGTGTGTATCATTTGTATTATTTGAATGTTGTAATTGTTGTGATTTGTATTGATTATTGCAGTGTTCGAAATACCCGTCTGCAGTCTGCAATTTGCAGATAGATTTTCAAGATTGCAGAAGAAAAAATCTTACAATCTGCAATTTTGCAGAAGGAAAAAATAGGCTCCGGATTCAATAGTTTTCAATTAGCAAAGCAGTGGCGCTGTGAATAGATCGAAAACCTGCGCCGCACGAACCTGCCGGCGTTTTCCAGCAGACTGTAATGGTCCCATATAAGGGAATTTGGGGTCAAAGTTGAACGATTTCGACAAGGCGACGAAAGGCGACGATAACCAAATATGGGCACTCGCCATTTTCCGATGTTAGATTTCGTCTCCCGGGAGGACCCGACAACTGCCTCGTGAATTTTCGGCAGTTTTCGCTGAGCATTTCCCAGCAGGCAACACGGCAAAGGAAACATGGCTCCTCCGAAAAACCATATTGTTGCAAAATGAGAGAGACGGAGACTAAGGTAAACTTCTTTTATTTGAAGGCTGGATTTTCATTTTCCTGGCAGGCTTCTTTGTATGTAGTGATCATCAGTTATTCAGTAACAACAAATATGGATTTTTGTTCCGGTCAAAAAAAACGGTCCACCGACGTTTCGGTTTTTTTGGACCGGACCGATAAAGTTTTACGGTCCGAACATATTTAAAAGATTGATATTTTGAAGAATTTCAGTAATGCTACAGATTTACAAAGCTATAACTATTACCGTTAACGTTATATATATATGATGTAAGAATAGGCATTATTGGTTTCAGAAGGTTGTAATATGGGGGCTTGTGTAGTTGCAGAAAGTGTTTCCAAATTGCAGGACGAAATTTTGACTCTTCTGCAATATTGCAGAGCACTGAAAAAAAGTATTTCGACCACTGTTATTGTGTGATACCCTGCATCAATTCAGCCGTAAGGCTGCGACTGCATGGGTACTGTTTGGACAATAAAAACCAAAAACCAAAACCAATAATAGGTATAGCCGAGTCCATTAAATAGCCCTAGCCTCTAGAAGCAGGTGGAAAGAGTAGAAATTGGCCAAATAGACAGATAACATGCCAGGGGAGTTGGTCCTTCCCAGTCTTTGGCAGACCAACTCTCCTGGCAATTATTATCTGTCCTTTTGGCCAATTTCTACTCTAAGACTTCCAGCCTGAGAAAGGTACAGGGGTGGCCAGCTATCAAAGTGATATGCCGATAACCCATGCATTTATTGGCTCTAAACCAAAATCAAAAGCATATAATAGTTCTGACCAGACAGTTAAATTTGCCATGACCAGCCGGTGGTGTCTCAGTCATCTTTGATTTTATTCCAAATACCACAAAGCCAGACTGAAATATGAAACAGCCAGGAGGTTTGTGGTACCCCACTGTTCAGTTAGACATAGCTTTATTATGATCATTGGCACTGGCTGCTCATAGCTACATGAACGTCCTGTAGGATAAACTTTACTGGTATTGCCTTAAACTACTCTGTATTCTGTCCTCTCCCACCGATCAAAAACATGTCACCAGCACTGGTCTTCTGTTCACACCCCCTGTAACACATGTACACACACATACCAGTACTACATTATAAAATAGATTGTGTTTCAGGCAGAACTAGACATATATGTATAGGAACACTAGTGAACAAAGAAGGTGCACCTGATGTTTGACCTAATGACAAACAAATACTTGCAAGGTTGACTAGGTCAGGTTTTTCAAAGTCCATTAGCGATGTTGCCTTCCAACCGTTAGCCCAGTACCTTTGATTACACCTTTGCACTTATGTAACATGTTTCAAAGGTTGATATGTTACTTTTAAATGTTAAGTTAAATGTTGTATGTAAATAATGTTGTAATTTCGATGTAGTGTTTTTATACTATTGTTGTGTATTGTTATTACTTTAACTCCAGGAAGATTAGCTACATACTTGATTTTGTACCAATGTCTTGTGTGTCGCTTATGGAGTTTAATAAAGCACATAAAGCACATAAAGGTGAAAAAAATATCTGTATTAATCAAATTTTGTTGTTTAGCCTCCAATTTATAAGTCTTGTTGTTGTTGTATGACACATATAGATCTTGTAGGAAAGTCCCAGGTAACAGGTTGATCAGGTTTCAAACTGACCTTGTAATTTTCCATACCTCCTTGAGGCTTTGTTTGTAGCATGGGGATTTTCCGCTTTTTAATTAGTTTTACTGTAAGGACTGTACATGTAGGTTTGTCCCTGACACAATTTCCCTCTTAGAAGAGGAAGTTCTGATATCAAAAGGGATGTTTGAAATACTTGGATGCACACAGTTAGTCAGTAAAGCCCTTGCCTGGGAAAATCCCTACAGGTGTTGCTTGTACTTGTTGTACCAACCAATCAGCACACAGGAGGAAGTAAGTTCCAGCTTAACCGTCGCGGACTGCACACAGTTTGACACAGTGTTACGTGAGGGTCGGCAGATAGGACCTGCGAGACAGGTGAAGCCGGTAATGTCTGCTTCTGAGCTGTGCAATGAAGGGTGAAGGAGACACAGGTGGGACATTATTACTGTCTGTCTGGGACCTGGGAGCTTGTTATACTGTTGCTAGATCCTCTGTACTTAAAGGTTGACATGCAGTTTTGCTATTGTTATATTTCAGTCCATACCATGGTATGGATGAAATATATTGTGTTCTCTCATGTTTCTTCTTCTCCTCCTGCCAAACAGTCAGAGGGATTCAACTCCGCCATCATTCAGCCAAATGACTTGAAATTTGGCATGGAGGTAGAGTGGGCCAATACCCTCAGGCGTTTTTTTCATTTTTTTGATACATGCCTTTGAAAATTTTTTAAGAAGGTTTTTTGGGGCATTTTTCGCCAAAAAATGGATTTTTGGATCCTGAGCCCTGGTTTTACAACCAAATGATCTGAAATTCGGTATAAGGGTACCTTGAACATGTGTCTACAGAATAGCAGTCACATATTTGGCATAAACCACTTCCAAATGACTCATTTGGGGGACTTTAATGGCTATTTTCAGCAAAAAAAAGGGCCAAAAGTGCTATACCCGTTCCATGTTCTATCTAAAGAATGTCCGGTTCCATCCATGGAACACGTGTTCCATTGCGGGTTACCTGAGGTCACATTGCACCTAAGTGGTGCGTAATGACCCACACATTCAATTTTATGTGCCTAAGACCTTCAAAATGTATCAAATCTCAAGACATCATTGTTAGTTTTTGCATACCTGTAATAAGATTAGTAAAGCTTTCGAGATTCAAAGTACTTGTTGTTGCATCTTTGTTCTCATATAGCTACTATTTAATTCATTTATTTGAGAACCTTTGCCAGTTTTGCACTGGGGTAAGTTTGGAATAGTCCATTTTTGCGTGGGAGGGAGATGGACTGAAATATGCTGTATTTGCTCCCAAGCAAATGTCGGCCTTTCTAGTTTATAGTCCCTTCTGCTAGCAGTTAGGGTTGCATTCACGTGTGTCTAACCTGATAATGTACCTGGGTGAGAGTGAGTACCTGTGTGAATGAAACAATTAAACAACTTGTTGGTTTGCATTACTACATGTATTGACACATGGTACATTTTGAAGACAGTTGAGATATCTGTGTTCTTACTAAGTTACACATTTGTAAATATATATAGACATTTGGAGTATACAGACATGTGTACTTTGAAATTTTGGTCTACTTCTACAAGTTTGTCTCTGACCTAAACCCTATAATACTGTACAATGTATACATACTCCAACAATCCCACCATAACATACACACTCAGAGTCCTACAACTAAATTGATTGTCATCCAAGCAGAACATGATTCACAGTCAGCAAACTGTGCGGAAGGCACCTTCATCTCTGGACAGCAAACATTTGTTCAAGACAACTAAATCAAAACAAAGCTGTTTGTTCAAAGTCCAACATTCAAGCAAGGACGTTTTTTTTTTACTCCTCATTGATTTAGGTCAACTAATTAGTCATGGGAGTTTCATGTTGTTTGTGTGAAACATATGATTTATGCATGTACATGTAATATATAACTAAAACGTTAGTCGTTGAATGGAATTGAATTTTTTTTCTTGCAAACAGTAGGAACTGTTAGTCTTACGTGGAACTGTTAGTTTTATGTGGACAGCATATTTATTCAATGACTATAAAAGATGATTTAAGTAAAGCGCTGATTGGTTGTATTATAATGCATATTGGACCCTGGCTGATAACCTCTTGGCGTGCGTGACGTGCTTTGAGATATTTTCTGGAAGACTTTTCCTGGTCTAAAATTTCGTAGAATATCTCATTATGCACGGTTCATCACTAATAAACCAGTTCTTATTGATAATTTATTACTTATTTTTCAGTTACATTTTTTATTGGCGTCAATTCTACAGTGAGAAATGTGACTGTGTCTTGATCATGGCATAATCTTAAGTTCCTTTTAAACATTAGGTGCTGTTTTATGAGCCTGGTTTTATACGTTGCTATGATTTAAAACTTAACAATGCTTTTTATGTCCATAATTTGACAACAGCTATTGTTGTAATTTATCAGGGCTGACAACAGTTATTAGAGACAAGAGCTTGCTATGCCCCCTACTGTTGCTTTACAGCATATCATCAAGCAGGAAGTACTTTCTATCCAAGGGAAGAAAGATAAATAAACACTTCAAGAAAATAAAG
This sequence comes from Branchiostoma belcheri, assembly GCF_001625305.1. Taxonomy (NCBI): domain Eukaryota; kingdom Metazoa; phylum Chordata; class Leptocardii; order Amphioxiformes; family Branchiostomatidae; genus Branchiostoma; species Branchiostoma belcheri. The sequence goes on along the minus strand of NW_017803854.1, from coordinate 3,269,685 downwards.
GATAAATACAATAATATTCCTGATTTCCAAAGACAAGTTTCCTCCAATATTCACATGGGACACAGAAATTTGTGGGTTGATTTTCACATATCAGATTGGGTAGAAAAATGTCCTACAGCATACAGCTGATTAAAAAGTGTTAACTAGATAAGTGTGATTAATCAATAACTGTCACAAAGTAAATTTTCCTTATTATGGTGATATATTACATAAGACCCCCAGCTGACAGTGGACATTTAATTTGAAGCAGTCACTGGAGCAGGATCAGATCTCAACAGCCGTCTGAAATCCAGTAACTTTCAGAAAACTGCCCGTAACTGTTGGCAGAAACGTCAGATAGAGGCTGCAATGGAGGCTAGGTGTATGTGCAAATTCTGACTACCAAAGCAAATGCTCGTATTTCTCAGTTTAGACTATATGCAACTGGGACTTCCAGTTCTTCAGAAGATCTTGGTTCTCCTTAGGAAATTAAGTGTGCCAATTGAACCAAAAGTTCTCCTTTTTGCTAAGAGCATTTTTTTTCTGTGTGTAATTGTTCAGTGGACCCGAGGGGGAAGTTTGGACAGGAAATCTGTATAATGGCAGGCCCAGGAAATAATGGCCAAGTGTGTGTCACAAGCGGCAGTGTTGCAGATGGGACAGGTATGGCTTTAGGTTTATCGCAGGTGCAAAACAGGTGGGAGATTCAGGTGTGCTAGTGCAGATGTAACAGGTGGTTCTGCAGATGCAGCAGAGATGGTTGCAGGTGTGACAGGTAGGGTTGCAGGTGCAGTAAAGAACAGTGTAGGAGGTACAGCATGTATGTGGCAGGTGCAATGGAGAGGGTTGCAGGTGCAGTGGAGAGGGAGTACAGGTTTCAACAGGTTGTACTGCAACTACAGGTGCAGTGAAGAGGGTTGCAGGTGTAACAGGTTGCAGGTCCAGTAGAGAGGGTTTCAGGTATAGCAGGTAGGTTGCAGGTACAGCAGTTATATTGCAGGTGCAGAAGAGAGGTAGCCACGTTGCCATCTTCCGTAGTAGCCGCTGACTTCCTTTTCACTGGCACCATGGTAGCCAGCAATAAGGGAGCTGTGGAGGATGGCACCCAGGCTAGTAGTAGAGGTACCAGGCAGCAGGTGCAGAAGGGAGTTTCACGGGTGCAGTGTATCAAAGTAGGTGTTTCAGGTGTTTCTACTTCTCTCATCCCTTTCTCCTGTTCCCTCAGACTACTCAGTGGCAGAAGCGTGGCAGCGGGCCATGGGGTCGTCAGAGGATCGGAACGGGACAGCTGTGAAGGAAGGCTGGCTCAGGAAGTCCCCCCCACTGGACAAGAAGACATCTGTCTTTAAGGTGAGGAAGAAGCTGTGCAAATGTAGTAGTTGCGGCCCTTAACTTAGGCTTAAGAATTGGTTCACTTTTCCTAATGTACATTGGGTGGGTTTGGTCTGCTGTGAGTGATTTGTTTCAAGCATCTTAAACAGCTCAATGACAGTACCCGGCAATATACATGTATGTTTCCCTATTTCTGAGTCAAATCAATAGCTTGGGTGGTATTGTATTTGTTTACCAGAAACCCTCTTCCTGTATTTTTTGGGAGCGCCCCTGTATACAAGTAGGATGGCATCCAGGCTATTAGATCTACACAAAGCTTTACAAACAAGATGTCTTTATCAGACATAACCAATTTTTATCAAATAAAATGTACATTGTATGAGTACAGTTAATTCCGTTTATAATTATATTAACAGTTCATTCACTAGAATCACATTGTTGAAGCAGCAATTAATGGTCAGATCTCAAGTGCTAATGCTACTCAGCATGACAAGTGCTAATGCTAGTCATGCTGAGTAGGAATTTGAATCAGTCATTAAAACAAATAGTTCTATAATTGAAAGAAAATGGCAGGCTTAATGCTGAACCATTGTGGCTAACCTAAGTCAGGTTTCCTACATAGAAAGTTTGTGGAGATAGAATTAAGGGAATTTAGCTCCTCCTATCATGTTTCCGTCATTCTGCAGACAAACATCACCAGCATGATTACGTCCAATTACCTCTAATCCGCCCGTAATGAAACCATAGGAAAGGAATGTGCTTTTCTGATGGTTTCCAGTGAAGGATTCGGTATGGTAATGCCAGTTGTTTCCCCGATAAGGCCACAGGAATAGGACTCACTGGTCTTCAAGGTCTGGGGAGTAATGTTATCGTTGGCATCTCAAACATGTGGTTTGAACACAGCAATCAAAACATGTCCAAAGCTGCCAAAGTGGGAATTCCCCCATCACGTGAAGTGGTCATGAGTCCCCACCTGTCAGATCCTGATAGTTACTGTGGTGGCTCCAACTTTCTTCTGCTTCAAGCTGAGATGATTTTCAACCCGTGTGCTGTTTTCTTACCTCTGGATACAGAAGTATATTTCTGTTGGCTGAGCCGTGGATTTGTGTGCCTGTACAAATGTATGCCGAAGTAGTGTTGGTTGTGTGGAGGGTGGGAGTTGATTTTGACAGTTGATTGATAGGGAGATCAAGCCTGAAGGTGACTCATGTACGTGATAGGATTATATGGGCGGTATGTGAAGGAATTTAGGGGTGTGATACCCATTAGATTACATCATATAATTCTCAAAAACCCAAGACACTCACTTACTAGAAGTCTGAAATCGCTGATTTCTTCTTTTCCTTGCAATCCAGGGTAACAGTTCACTTTGAGTGACTTCAGGTATGGGCATGCTTCTATCAGAACACAGTGTAACATAGAAATACTGTGTGGTAATATTGTGTAGTATTGTGTGTTCAACGTCAATGTGAAAAACACATGTTGCTCATCTTCAAAATCTTCTTATCCTTAGGTTAATCCAGTATGAAGACCTTGATTCAGAAAAATGCGAACCAGAAATGGCAACAAAGTAGCCTTAAGCTGTGTTAACCCGGCATTAACACAGTGTATATTTGTCTGTCCTTTAAGGTCATCTAAAAACGTCGAAGAAAAACAAGTTTAGCAGCGAGGTTCATGCTTTACGTTCCTGCCATCACAGGTGGTTAATGATGTCAAGGGTACAGAGTTGGATGTCAACAGGTTTTCGTAAAAGCTGTTGTTGTTCTGTAGTCTTGGCTTTACTTTTGAATACCAGGAATTTTTCAGCCTGATGGTGCCTTGCATGTTGCAGTTGTTGACACAGTGTTTATTGCATTTTTGCTGTCGACTTTGATCGAATTCTGACTGTTCCACCAGGCAACTGGACTTCTGTGTTGCAAATTGGACCAGAGGTCTGGGTTTTTATCGGAAATTAATGAACAAAGTCCATTGCCCAGCCTAGGAAGTCGTAAAAATTCCTGGGAGGACCTGAGTCACGATGGTCATGTGAGTTTGGCAAGAGAAAGAACTGTTACAATGTCAAAGGTTTTAGAGGAGTGTCATTTTATTTTATAGCTTCAGACTTGCCAGGCCTGTTTTTAGCGGCTCAGGAAGATCTGGATTTCACTGGTTCCACAACTTTATATGAGGCAACTTTAATATATACTAGTATATGAGACTAGTTTATGTGAGGATTGCTGTAATGTATATGGTTAAGCCTTGTAAACATGTTGTTAAGTCACACTGTTAATGACCTTTGTCCCAATTTGTTCATCGCCAGAAGGTTTTTTTAATTTAAAGATTGCTAGAGTCAAGCAAGCATATTTTTCTCCCCCAAATCAACCCAATCAAATTGGATACGACTCAGTGACTGCTGAACATCGGCCTGTCCCTAGCCTAATATTTGCGCAATGATGAAGATGACACAGGCCATATTTTTCTGATAATGTGGCAAAGTATTTTCCTGATGTGTGACTTGACTTTAGGAAAAAAAATGTCAGGATTGTGGACTTTCCTTTATCAGACTTGGTTGTTGGAGTAATTGCCTTTGTCAGCACAACAGGTGGTTCGTGCTAGTCCACCAGCCCTTGGGACCAGACAGAGTTTCTTGGAAGTTGTGCAATCAAGATAACAACACGAAAGCAGTGCTCATTGAAGGGTATTGATGTAATGACTGGATTCACAAGTTTTAGATGTTTATCAACTTGATTTAACCTTTAGCACACTGACATAGCTGTTTGGATACCAATGTTAGACTGGCAGCAGGTAGTATGTGTGATTGAATTTGATGATGATATCAGGTTCAGGTTGTAGTATTGTGTACTTAAACCTAAAAATGCCATCTATCAGTGAACACAGAATTCGTTGCCTTTCAATGTTGTGAATTGTAAAATGGTGGTTTTATTTTTGCAGAAGAAATTCATTACACCATGAATATGTCTTCCTTGCATGACTACTGTACTACAGACTTGTTCTAACTCCAAATTCAAAACACTGTGAAAACATCCCTACTGCTGCAGACTAAAACCACAGCAAAGTGTCACGATTTACAGTATCCCCCTACAGAGCCTGCAGTAGTTACCCCTCCATGACCTGTGTACTTTGTCTCCCACCCCCCAGGCCTGGGAGTGGCGCTGGTTTGTTCTGCGGATCACCCCCCAGCAACAACTGGAACTGGAGTACTACAAGGACAAGGACAGCTCCAGGAAGGACGAGCCAAAAGGCATCATCAAGTTCGGAAAGGCGGACTTTTACGAGGAAATCATCAAGCTGTGCGACAAGAAGGACAAGAAGGTTGCTGACATCATCAGCAAGCACAAGTCTGAGAACATCTTCACTGTGACCAGCTCTGAGGGGAGAACCTTCTTCTTGATCTGTGAGACAAAGTAAGACAACTTTGGGTTAGAAAGTGTTACTGTAACACCATTATAAGGACAGCTACGTACAGTGCTACATGTACAAATGTATATCAATGTAAAGGAAATAAATAAACTGAAACTGAGACCTCTTCTGCTCAAAGAACTGTAATAATTGAGCAATGCATTATTATTTGAGAAGAGAGTGGGTCTTGAGAGAAGATTTCATTGTTGCTAAATTACATTTTTTCATGTTGTGACAAGATTCTGATGATGATGATGTTCTGTATCTGTAATAGCCATTTTAGTCAACCTTCACCATAGCGTTTTATTATGTTCTTCTCTTCAAGGGAGGACCTGGAGAGTTGGTTTGACCTACTGCAGCAGCATCTGGAGGAATTAGGATACATCAAGGTTAGCACACAAACTTACTTATCAATACTTCAAGGTTGGCACATACAGCTACTTGTCAAGGTCAAAGCACAAAATTATTCTATAAAAGATTTTTTTATTAAGGCAAAGGCAAAAAACAGGAGGCAAATCTGTCATCAGTCGAGTTAAATGTAGTCTTAAAATCTTCATCAACTTTGATGTCTTCTTCCAAAGGTCAAAGTTGACAGGTCAGGTTTGATCAGGTGCACCTTAGATATACGAGCTGTTTAAAGAGCAGGAAGCTGCAGGGAGAGGTGCTTGTCCTGAATACTGTCATGCCATCTCCCAAGCATCTGCTTTAGTACGTTGTGTTACAGAGGTTACTGTTCCAGTGGGTTCGATTGAAATTCTACGACAGTCCCCAAGTTCAAAGTGTTAACTGCCAACTATGACTGGCATTCCTCCCCCAGTCCAAGTCTGGCCCCCTGAAGGGCAGCAGCCTGGCTTTGATCAGAAAACCACTGATGAATCCTGCACACAGTAGCCTGTGGGCCGGTTTGTTTATGGTCAGGGTTTGTTATGAAATGGGGGGAAGGGCAGCGGGGTGCCTGGTGTTGTGACTTCTGCGTTGGGGAGGCAGTAAAAAAGTGGAAGGGTTGCCAAGCCTCAGCTGCACACAGTCACGTCTATTTTGGAGTCAGCGGCTATATTCAGCTTCTAGGTCAAAACAACCTGTTTGTTACCTTCAGCAGAAGGTTATGTTTTTGTTAGTGATCAATTGATATAATTCATGCAAATGAGGATCTTATCAGCATAATGAACAAGAAACTTTATTTACAATCTGTCAGTCATGAATTAAAAGAAGTTAACGTCAACGGGCTCTCTCCTCAATTCTTACATTTCTTAAGCTTGAGTGAAAGGCCCTTGTTTTCTTTCCTTCTCATGACTCTGTTCATTTTGACCAGGGTTTCGCCCTCCAGAACAGAGCTCGAGGACGGTCTACCACACAACCATGCGGACCGCGGCCACGAGAGAACACGCCTGAGCGTTACTTGATTTCTGCACCTGGCCGGAACCAAAACGCCTTCGCAGGAGCAGGAGAGAGGGAACCACAGGTGCAGATTGCTATGTCAAGTCTTTGAAAACATTGATTTCTGAAAAGTGGGAAAGATTGGTAATGGACAGACATGTTGAAAAACTGATAATGGAGCTACAAGCTGCCACACTGGTAGGTGGTTCTCTTGTTTGTCTTAAAATTGGCAGTGAACTAGTTTGCTGAAACAAATTTTGGGAAAGCAAGGGGTTTGTATATCCAATGTGATGATAATACTTGTACCTTTTAAGGACTATTTTTTACTGGAGGGACTTTTAAGTACTAGTTTCTTGAAACAATGGGAATGGAATGAGTACCTCCAGTTGCCACTGTCTTGTAATCTTGTCTGACTGTTATTCTCTTCCCTCTCAGCCCGAGCCAGACGTTGCCGTTTACCCGTCACAGACGCCGAGTCCTCGTCCCTACAGCTCCAGCTCCTCCTCCGGCTGCTCGCGCTGCTCCAGTATCTCCAGCCAGTCCAACCCAGACGTGCTGTACGCTGCTGTCTACCGCTCAGCGACCCCCACAGGCCAACCACCTGCACATCATAGTCCGACCCCAGCAATCCAACCACCGGCACGACGTAGTCCGTCCCCGACCATCCAACGTCCCACGTGCCTGGCCCTGACCAGCCAGTCTAGCCTAGATGCACAGCAGTCGCCCGGCGATGAAGACAAGGCAACGTCGGCGCCACTCAGCATTCTTCATGCCCGTGGTGGATCCTCTCGCACGAGCCCGCCCTTTACTCCACCAGACACACCCATGTCGCCGCTGTCCTCCACACCCACCTTCGACTTCAACCCTGAGTTCATCCACCAGCTGCAGGAGGAGGGAGATGTCAGAGAACAGGAGGAGAGACAGGAGCCAAACTACCGTCTCCTGCACAATCCAAGCCAGCCCTGCTGCCTGCGACACCATATAGTGTATGTGAACGCTGACACTGCAAGAAGACATCAAGAAGAAGACTTGTACGAAAACATCCACGTGATTGAGGATGAGAAACTGTGGCTTCGGAGGGTGAAGACGAGGAAGGCATCACTGAGACAGTCATGTGCTCCGATCACGAAGCTCCTGGAACCTCAGCAGGGAATCCCCATCTCCCAAGCAGACCTGGATGATGAGGAAGTTTTTGGAAACGAGGAGAAAGAAGAGGCAGAGATGGAAGATATTTATGAACAGATGGGCTCCCATCCCAGAGAGCATCCTGATACTGAGACCACACCTATGTCTTTATTGTCAGAGGCAGCGGTAGAAAACCCCTACAGCTCAGGGGAGGAGGACCTTTATGTCCTGCCCACTGGTAGGGTCTCACCTGATAGTCACTACGGCATACGTCCACTGTTCTCACAAGAAATAGCAAGCTCAACACCAGGATCCTATGCGGTACGGGGAAAAGATGACAGTATAGCACAGAGTAGTGGTGGGGAGATGTCCCAATCTGATGAGGAAGATAGAGAGGATGTGTCAGAAATAAGAAAAGCAATGGAAGCAGCTGCGGCTGATTTACTCCCAGATAACAGTGAAAGGAGAACTATCCGTTGCATGCTGAAGCAGGAGAATCTGTGCCAGGAGGATGAATTTGCCTTTGTGGAGCAGCAGAGAGAACTGTTACAGAGATACTCCAGACCACAGGCAGCCCCTAAGGCATCTACCCTGGGAAGGCAGGTGGATAGTCGGCAGCACAGGAGGCCTGGTAAGTGATATTTTGTGTGACAATTTTTTCTGTTACATCAAGGAGGTTGTATTTAACCTCCTTGGTTACATATTGTTTTACACTTTCATCTTTTCATCCCAAGTTTTTTTAAACAATCTCTCCTTTATCCAAGTGTAAGCCTTAGGTTACTAGAAGTAGAGAATTGTTCTAAGTGAAATATTGATACATTGTTGTTTGTTTAAAGAAATGATCTCATCACTTGCTTCTCAATTGGTTTCACAGCATTGCCACCGAGGAGCTTTTCCTGCGATGACCACAGTCCCCCCAGGTCACCTAATGGCTCCCACAGCCCACATGCACCATTGAGCAGATCGAGGTCAGGCTCTTCAGGAATGGAGGCGCCTCCGGCAGACACGACGATGAAGAAACGAGCCAACACGTTACCCCTACTGCACAGCAGCGGACCACCACCCCTTCCCACTGAGCCCCCACCCCTCCCGCCAAGAGTCAGCCTGCCCCCCTCGAGAATCAGCCTGCCCCCCTCACCGTCTGAGCTTCAGGCAGAGTAAGTATCTGTCATCAGTCAGACATACTGGCCCAGTATACAGTGTACTTCTTGTAGGTTCAGTTGCACTGAAATGCTGGGGACAAGGATGATTCCTTACATGTACTTCCTGCTACAGCAGTAATATTTTAGGATGGCTGACCTCTGGGTTTGTGTGTCTGTTTGTCTGGACAGAGTAAGTTGACAGTACATTCTTTGAAAATTTTATTCCCATAACGTTACTCATGACCTCCGAACTCCGAATTTTCTGCAGGATTATTCGGCAGCAGATGGACAGTGCAGGGATCAAGGTCATACTCAGCAGAGAAGAGGTCATCAACAAACTGGGCTTCGTGGAATGTTTCAGTGCTGTGTGGTAAGTTTATCACCTTTCTATTTCTTCTGTCAAGTTGTCAGGTATACGTCTATTCACTGAATAGTGAAGACCTTTCTAATTTTCTATATACATTATTTGTACTGGGTAGTTTTGTTGATTTTAGTATCTTTCACAGTATGAACATTTAGAGTCTGGAGATCTGTATCTGTATAGCTGGTATAACCACCCTTCGGCGTAACACACCAGCTTCGCAGGCACAAGATTTTACCATGCACTAGAGCAAGGGAAGTTGATTCTGTCAGTCTCTCATTAGTTGCTTTTTTGTCATTGGCACTAGGATTGCTGGATGGAAGGAGAAAGAGGCCCCGACCCTGAAGCAGTACTTCTATGTGGGAGATTGTGTCTATGCGATCAACGACCAGAGAGTGAACACCGCTGATGATGCCAGAAGAACCATTCAGACGTCCATGAAGGATCAGGTGTGGCTCTTATTCTGTCAGTCTCTTGTCAGTCACATCATCACATCTATAACTCAGTCATGTTTTCATATTCCTCCACTTGATGCACAAAATAATGGTCCATCTATGTAATACGACATCTTTATTGGTTTTCCAACCACAAACATACATATGCAGGGAAAGACAAAAGTCTCCCTGAAGTGGATAGTTTGTTACAATATAATCAAAACACATAATACAATACAATCAATGAACAATAAACAGCTTAAAGATAACAAAATTGGATGTTACAATGTATGCTAGCATTTTCCTATACACTGGTCTGGATTCCAGACTGTTCTCAGGGCTAGTATACACATGTAGGCCCTAGGGCCCTAGTGATAGGGTCTGTCATAAAATTTCTTTGGGGACAGGTTGACCCTGGAACCGAAGAGCTAGCCTGCATACTGATCCTGGCAACAGTCTGGCACATAGGCTACCACACGTAGTACCATTTTGTAATTCTGTATGGTAACACAATAAATTTAGTTTCCTACATAGACTGTAGATTTCCTCTGCTGATTTATGACGCTCTTTAATGTATTTTGTATTGCTGTCCCAGATCATCTTCCTTGTCAAGCGGCTGCCCCATGCGAATGTGGTCACTCTAAGGAGGACCACAGATGGAGAGAAACTTGGCATTGACATCAAGACAAACCATGCAGAGGTACCAAACCCATAAAATGTTAACATTCATGTAGAATTTTTATTTGTCTGTTGCATGAAGGATGGTAAGTGATTTTGACACTTGATTGATTGGGATATCTAGCCTGTTGGTGACCCAGCACCCACCGGGTGAGAGTAAGCGGGTGGTACACTGTATTTGAAGGATTTCAGGAAGTGGTATAATACCCGATTACATTGCATCATACAATCCCCACCAATACATTCTAATACATCCAAGAAAACCCAATATACTTCAGAATTCAGAAATCTCTCATCTCTTCTTTAATGTTTGGTTGTTTTGTTGGTTCATTCCTGACTGTGTTGTTTCCCTGCTGTCCAGATCACAGCGGTTGACCCTGACGGCCTGGCTGGGCAGCAGGGCCTGAAACCCAAGTACAGCATGAACAACTACCAGGTTAACTGGACCATCACCAAGATCAACAGCCTCCCAGTCAGCATCCTGGCAGTACAGGAGAAGGTCAGGGGCAACTTTAGCTTGTTAAACTGGTTGTTATAGTGCAGTTGTATGTAATGATGAAATCTTTGCATGTTGGAAGGGGGTATCTAATGTAGATGCTGCAGCTACTGCTACAGAGGGGGGACTGGGGGCACTGACGGACAAAAATTTTGTTTTGTTGTTAGCCATTAACAGTGTAGCTTTTTAGAAAGAGCTCATTAAACTGAACAAAATGGTTTTTGTTTGAAGTAAATCGGATGTTGTATGGCGGAGATATTTGTAATTTATGTCCCCATTTTGGGGTCGTCGTTGTTACGAAGTCGGTAAGATACGCCATTTTTATCATTTTTCATATGCTAATATCATAAAAACGAAACATCACACAGACTTCAATTTACTTGTACAATGCTCTATTGATATCATATTAAATGATGTGTAAAAACCAGAATCATTGCATCATTATTTACAGAAATACATAATCCTGAAATATTGAACAATATGCCCTTCGGGAGCACGCATGGAAACTGTTGATTTTGGCAAAATGCCAAAAATTTCTAAGTCCCCCTAATTACATATGCAAAACCACAATAATTCCACTATACTTAAACATATCTGATCCAAATTCACATCTAAGGGGTTTGGACACACACTGAATCCGAATATACAATCAAAAGTGGCATATCTTATCTCCATATCGTGCTTTTATGACTTTATTGCCGTCGGCCTAATTAATTATGCGCGAATGCATTTTCTCCCATGTCTTTCATTGTATGTCAACATTATTTCACATCGTAGGGGGTTTTGGCACGTGCTGAATCCAAATTTGCTATCAAAATTGGCATATCTCATCATCTTATAGTACTATTATGAATTTACACACAGTTTTATGATGTTCCCTCATTATATATGCATCGACAGATTTTCTTACAGAACATAGATGTTTTGTATACATTTATCCATCTTCTACTATATAAAACTTATCTTAAAACTTAACAATATTAAAGTCTATAGAGATCTATTGGTCCTAATCTTACTCATGTCCTTTCTTCTTTT
>NW_017803854.1:3236054-3258227 GCF_001625305.1 Branchiostoma belcheri | reverse complement strand
CATTTAAAAAAAAATTAAAAAATTTAAAAAAAAATTTAATGTAACTAAGTAAATTTTAGGTTTTCACAAAGAATAAAAAAATATGAGCATAAAGAAATGTTGTAATAGCGTGGCAATAAAAAGAAAAACAGATATTTCCCGTTAAAAAGAAATGTTATGAAATAAATGATCTCATCCTGACCTAAGGACGTAAGGTAAGGACCCAATAGACCCATTGGACTTTCACGGATCGCATAAACTGCTTACGTCACAGGGGGGACATTTCGAAAGAACGTCGTTCTAGAACGCTGAAGTCGAACGCGGCTTGCGCTCGCGATGTCCCCCCTGGCATATCATTTTTTTACTAAAAGGTAGGTAAGTGTCTATTTTCTAGGTAATATATGCGGAAATGACAGGAAAACAGGCACCAACTTTGTATGGTGGCAATCCGTGCAACAATTTAAGGTTATTTTGTTCTGTGACGTATGCAGTTTATGCGATCCGTGAAAGGAACTTTCGAAATGTCCCCCCTGTGACGTAGTTTCTATTCGAAATGTCCCCCCTGTGACGTAGGCAGTTTATGCGATCTGTGAAAGTCGAATGGGTCTATACACAAACGTCACGCCCCCCTCCCACCCCATACGACGACACAACAGACGCGACGCAAACGAGCCCCAAAACACGTATACAACAACAAAAATATACATATAGGAACAAGATAACGAACGAATGTATCTTCAAGAAAATAATAATGCTTCGAATAGCGGAAAAGTCACGATTTATCCGGCTGGAAGGCTCATTTTTGCCGGCGATTCACAGCTAACAATACACTGACATGTGCTTCGTGTTCATATGTGAGATATCGAAGCAAAAACGGACAAAAGGGCACACAAAAACACGTTAAAACTCCCAAAATACTTGAATAAATACCTTACCTGGTTTTTGGCCGGTCGTGATGAACTCTACGACGTCGGATGGCGTCAAATTTGCGGCGGAATGGCAGCGCTGCAGCACGGAGCTGCCCACGGCCGCCATTGTTGTTTACCCGGTTGAAGCCAAAATCGTCCGGAAAGTAACCCCATATTCCGCGCGTACAGCAGGATCGCACATATGCGAATCTTGCATCAAATTAAAGCTAATGTTCTGAATTTTCATATGATGGTTTCCTTTTAAAATTGCCCCGGGGGCAAGTTGTGGAGATATCGCACTTTGAAAGTTTCACATGCGGACAACTTTCGATCCTGACGTCGTACAGAAAAAAAGAAGGCATTTTTCGAAAGCTCGTATTCTTGGCTACAAATTAGTGGCTAGTTTTTTCTGGATTTTGCACACGGTACGCGCGGGCGGGCTCCGGCGATCAGCGCCTTCTTGAAATTTTCGGCACGGGGAGGGCGCGCACATGGCGCCGCCGGGAAAACTCGCGCGACCCGATCGGCGATTTCGCGCTTACCATTGAAGGTATCTTAATAAAACTTGGACAAAATAAGAGATAAAGAGTTCCTTCAACTACTGATACCAAATTTCAAGCATTTTTACTTTGTTATATACTCGTTTGAACGCTCTAAAATCGCCCCATTTTCGGTGTTTACCGGCCCCGTAACAGGTATTATATGGCGTCCAATACCCCTACAAAGTTTGAACATTATTTATTATAACAATATCGCAGCCTGAAACAGCCTGTAATTTACATGATTTACAGCTGCTTGTAACATGTAGTCCTTTAAGCATTAAAAGATTGACTGTTAAAGTTAGCATGGTTACACAGTTGCTTATATGGGTGCTACATATTGGGGGTACAAATGCGATGGCTTGAGACAAATTGGCAGTGGAACGGCAACAGATTGCTACAGCTGGGGAATTCTGATGCAGGTGTTGCAGCTGTCAGAAGTACTAACTAAACTTTGTGTTCCATCTACAGGAGGTTCAGAGGCGTATCTGGGAGGGCGGCCTGCAGCTGACATTAGTCCTGCAGCCTTCAGACTTCATCAAGACCCTTCGCAAGGAACTTAAGATAACCACAAACAAAAACCCAAAGGAGTATGAGGTTGACATGCTGGCAACCAGGAAGTAGATACTGGAAGGGTGAAAATCAGATCTTTGTAAAACAACAAAATCTTGGCCAGTACTCTCTTTGGCAAAGTAGAAAGCCTGGTTTAGTACGATAATAGAGATCAGATATCTCTACAGTCTGTACAGTTGTGTAAGATCAACAATATTGATAAACAGTTTTGCTTAGCACACATCTCGGGCTTAGTGGTTTAAAAAGCAGTAAGGATAGGTTTTCTACTTTGCCAAAGCCATGCATTTATTTGTTGCATCAAATATTGACACCATTGAATTGTTGTTAATATTCAAGGAGCCATCCTTCTCAATTTGTGACCAGAAATTCTCATTGTTCACATCAGTCAAAACCATACGTCCTAAAGTGTCTTAATTGGAGTTTTATGATTAAAGCATGCAAAACAGAAATCGTCTGGCTTTAAACATGTTGAAGGAATCCATAAGTTCACATGGCTGTGCATGACAAAGTAGCTACCTTTGATAAAGAACACTCATGAACATGACCAGCCATTGGTTATACATGTAACCATAAATTTTTTGTACATACTACATGGTTAGCATAGTTAGGAAATTGGTAGCAGTAATTATGGCTCATAGATAGTCTGTGTCTTAGGCCCGATTTAGACTAGAAACGGTATACCGTTTCGAAACGGTACGAAACGTTTCGCCACAGAAAACGGTTCGTCTTTAGACACAGAGGCGGAAGCGTTTCGGGCCACCCGTGGCGCAGGATGTTTCTGACCCACAGTGACCTATGATGACCTCCCCAAGCCGCTTCTACGGTTTGCCTCATTGGCCTTATGATACTTGTGTTTCAGGGCCTTGAACTTCGCCCGAACCTGCTTTGGGGTGCGTAAATACTCCTCAGCCGCCAGCCCGTCCACAAGCATCTGTATGCCCTCCCTATTACGCGAGGTCTCCAAGCGGGATTGTATAGTTTGATCGGCCCACAAGCTGATCAAGCAGCGGATCTCTTCTTGGGTCTAGACCCTCCCCTGGCCTTCTGCCATCCCCCCAGACATAAAGGATGACGAAAATTCGAGAAATACATGATATAAAATGACGAAAATGGACACAATCGAATATGGCGCGAATCTACCAGAAAATGGACGTGCGCGGGCTTATTAGCATGTGATTAGCATATGACACGTGACCTGGTTTACCGTTTTAAGAAACCCTTTGACTTTAGACCTAGCAAAAAGCGTTTCGGGCCCCCCGCTGAAGGGTTCTGAAACGGTCGAAAACCACGATGGAGGTGGTTTTCGGAAACGGTCCGCGAAAACCCATAACAAACCGTTTTTTCCTCTTTAGACCGGGAACGGTTAACCGTTCCGAAACGTTTCCCTGGCCAAAACCCCTTAAGCGTTTCTAGTCTAAATCGGGCCTAATTAGGTGCTCTAGCAATAAACCAATGATCTTCATGTACAGTTTAATGATCATCAGGACTGCACACTAATTGTTCTTGTGGACAAAAGAATTCCTCTCACTGGAGCATCTGTAAGAAGACAGTGTATAATGCATTTATGTTTTGTTGTTTCTGTGACTTGTAAAGAAAGGCAGTTGTAACAAGCGATCTTGAGATCCTATGTTTTAGGTATATACATATTGTACATTTGTATTATAAAGCTGTGACTATACAAGGAAGCACCCTATACATCTTATTCCTATTCTTGCTTGTATTAAACCTTCCCATATTAGTACATGTATATGTTCCAAATGCACAAGCATGGTATCAATCATTGTGGGTAATATGTCACAGTTGAAGGTCTGAAACATGAACAAAACAAATCTGGACATGTATAAAGCATAGTCAAACATGTTTTATGTCTCAAGGACCTTCCATTTTGGTAATATATTACCCACAATGTGTCATGCCATGCATTCACAGTTTTGAACCATCACCTGCTTACTGTCTCATATATTACATGTTGACATTTGTGTATATAGATATACATACTTATATATCACACTACAAGTTGTTTTCATGATTACTTCTCACCCTAATCTTTGGCTGTAAATATATGTAGAGTAGAAGGCCACAGAACCAGACAAAGTCTGTTTTGACTGTGTAACTGTCAATAATAAAGACTTCCTAATTTCTACCCAAAGCTGGTGTTCTTGTCCTAATCATTTCTGAGACACATTTTTACCTGTTATTTGAATCGTCACCTGATGAAACATGCATACTGGATACTACTGTGTCCTGATGTCTAAAACAACTAGATGAAATGAACCACTTGCAAGTAAATTACATTAAAGAAAAAAAACATGGCCTTCTTAAACATGTTTTTGAAGATAACTTACAACATCTGATGTAAATAACATCTGATGTTGGCAAGAGTTGGCAATGCAAGCAAAGGCTTCTGCCAGCTTGAGGCTTTAAAGATAGGAATTTCTAAAGCTCCTTAGTGTCAGTGATGGAGGTTTTGTAATTCGAAGACTTGATCAATATTTTCAACCAACTAGAATAACTGCAAGTACGTAATGGGAAGTACAGGATTTGGGACTTCATGTTGGCTGTAAACACAAAACACATGCTTTATGTACTGGCACTGCATCAGTGCATGTTTCTGACAAAAACATTTTGAATAACAACAACAGCAGTGATAACTTGCAGATGCATATTTTTGGTTGTTGAAACTTTCTGCAGCAGTTTAGGTAAAGGTACTCGTTTGTATAATCATTTGTATAATTAATGAGGAAATGTTCAAATAGCATTCTGCCCAAAACATACATGTAGGACTTTCAAACCTAAAATTTTGGTAGTTTCCTGACTGTTCGTGTTTCTGACACAATTTTGTCTGCATAATCCCAGATGGTATGAATAATCGTGATGGTATTTGATATGCTAGTAAATCCAGTTTGGCCATTCTGTCATACATATAAGAATGACAGCCTCCAACTCTGGACACCCCAAAACTCAAATCAACATAGCCTATCTGTACAGCTGAGTTTGTGGTAGGTCTAAAAGCTCCCCTTAACGACTAAGAATATCATTGCAAATACTAGTATACTAGCCATACATCCGTAGGCAGAGGCACTTGCCAGTAGCAACGCAAACTAACTAGTAACGAACCAGTGGTCCACCACCCATCCACGCAACTCAGCATTGTATGATCCAAAGTACGGCAGTCAGTCCTTCACCGGTAATGCAGCCTAGTAGGAGTCTGTTACATACTTCCCACTATCGATTTTCGTGCAATTAACGTACTTAAGTAAGTAGCTACCTCAGCAAGCCCCATGAAATATATATAATGGTAACGTTCCGTTACTTGTTAACCAACGCTGCATGATTTGTGTGTGATGGCCGTGCGCTCTGGTGATGGTCTAGCCTGGAAGCCTGACTATCGTAGGCCCGTCGGATAGCCTCCTGTGCAGGCCTCCGGGCGGATGGGAGTTTTGATACCACGGCGGGTACAAACCTTCTCTGGGAGGCTGCTTGTAAGATGGTCGGCAAAGGAACGCGTTAAAAATTCTACAAAATGCAGTATCGAAACTCTCACCCGCCCGGAGGCCTGCACAGCCGGTATCTCCACGGTGCTGAAAGTACTATCCACCCGCATAGTCCATCAACGCACGCCGGTTCTAATTACTTCGCCTACGAAGGCAAGTTAGAAAGTCAACTAGAAAGATCCTGCATATCAGGAGACTTACGCTTGGTAGGATTGGGGCCGGCAAAACACCCCCGAGCCGGCTTGTGGAGAATGGACCATTGGTAACCAGAGAATGATCTGGTATTTGCAAACTGGCGGGTGCGTGAGGTTACACCATCCCACTTCATTAGTTCGTTCGTTCCTTTGTTTATTCATTTCTTCAAGGCAAACATGTAACGTTGGCCTATACGCGTTTTACAATGTGCCCCTGTGGGATGAACTCCAGACTAGACATACATGTAAGTTTTCAACAGATCAGATAAGATCAACGATACAAAAGGTTAATGTCTGACGAGTACAATTGGGGCAAATTTTCCTTTCACCACTTGGTATTTCGAATTATAATCTATACGCCAAAAACTCTATCAGAAAATGGTAAACACAAAACGTCAAGTGATGAGGCGCTGGCCTTGCAACTTTGTTGAACTTTTATCATGACATGTTAACGCAAACGTGTTAAAGTTATTTCATAAGCGCGCCATATATGCATGGTTTTAAGTTTGGACCTCCACTTGTAACAATTGTAGGGTTGCTTTGAATACTCTCAGGGAGGATAAGAATTTTCACACACATATTGGCAGAAGGAGACAAGAAACAACCGAATTGCTCAAAACTTGCAAAAATTCGGCTGCTAGCAGACGACCCGCACATGTGCACATGTTCTGGTGACGTCACCACGTCCCACCCCAAGTACACACTCGGCCAAGATGGCGGTCAACCTGCGGAAGAACGAGAAGGCGATGTTAGCGGCCTGGAAAGACGTCTGCGAGGACCATTCGGACACAGATTGGTGAGAATGCGCTACGGGGATACCTAGTCTACATGATTCGCTTGGGCTGGGGAAAGTTTGGTCGCCGTAGCGACTGTGCAAAGTGGGAAATTTCTCCTTTGCTCTTTGCACTCTGAGCTACGCATTTCCGTCTTTTCGATCGTTAGACTTAGAGGGAATCAGCGCAACAGATAGCGTTTATTCGTTTACGAAAAGCGTGTGTACATACACTTAGCCATTAGGAGATGCACTCAGATAACAGTCCATTAGTCCATTCTACACAGAATCAATCGGCCCTACGTGTGCGATGCTCATGATTGAGATTTATCAACTCATTTCCGCAGTCCCCGTTTCTGTCCATGGCCAACTCATACTCATAGCCGCGATCCATTCATGCCTGCAGTCGTGTAAACTCGCCACCCGAGACGTGTGCAACACCTCTGTAAACAAATTAGGATGTACAACTATTTTCCTAACAGTTTTCCGTGTCCATTATGTCTCACAAACGCCCTATCTTGTTGCAAAAAACGGGAAGTTTCGAAGTCGACATCTAGTCTACTTGTGCGTTTGCCAGCTCGCACGTCAAACTTCCTTCCTCGTCATGTTTTGATCTTTGTTCCGCTCTTCGCCCTTCCCCCTCTGCCTAGCTGCCCTGCACACACAGCCGGGCTTGTTTGTCTCTCTGGCCCCGTTCGAAAAGGAACCCGTTTTCCCAAAACGCGTGCCGCCCTGTGACATGCCAAAGACTGTCGTAATCGCGATAACACCAGTAGTACCACACAGTAACGTGCCTGGAGGAGCCAAAAATAGCCCCCCAAAAAAGCTGCCCCCCTCCTGTCTGTAACTTGACCCCTGCGTGTCTGCTAGCATACATACACACACTCAGTGCCAGCTAGCTGCAGTTGCTGTTTGTTGTCCTACACAACTTAGGCAAGTGCGATGAGATGGAAATGGCGTCTGTCACTCACCTGTCGTGCCTTGTCATGCTTTCAAATTACTGTACATAAACCTGTTATGTAATAACAGATAATTATCTAGGAGAACTGGGTTACCAATAACGAGGAAGTGAATTGCGTGCTATTTTTAAGAAGCCGTATCTCTAGCGTGACTTTAGTATGACAGAAAAATTTAGATTTTTTTTTACTGTCTGCTGCCAACATAACCAAATTGGTAGTGGTACATTCCTAATCCAGCAAAAATTCCTTGGCCATATTTGCACAAAAACAGTAAAGCCCCAGTGGGATGACTTGATGAATCCCTTCATAGTGCCACAGTGTTCTGCTGAAGGGTGTGGTTTTGGTAAGGCTCCATCTATGTCGCTACAAATTGTTGACTGAAACATGTCGCTAGAATAGAATTTGGTTAAAACTAATTATATGTATTAAGGTTTGGTTGGTATTTAGATTTTTTGGTTGTACATAACCACAGTGTGTTGACTCCAAAATTCCGTGATGTTGTGAAGGTTACTAAAGTATATAACAGTTTGGCAGGTTTACAAACATGCCATTGTGTTGGTACCAAGTTGGATGGTATCCCAGAGCTTATTACTACTAATGGCTCTGAAGATTACCATAATTTACTTGATTGGAAAATTATACTGATATGGATGGAAAAATGAAGAATAAATCAATTTGAAGGATATCATTCTAACTTTCCTGCAGTGATTTTATTAATTATTTCCTGTCATTTTTTCAGGGCACTGTTTGGATACGAGGCAAACACAAATGATCTGAAGCTGGTTTCTACCGGAGGTGAGAGATTTAGTCACACTTGAAGGTCATGACTGACAAACAGCCAATGTGGACAAACAAATAGTCAACATTAGGGTAATTTTGTGATCTGATGGACATAGCAGTCAATCAGGAATTTGGACGCATTTCAGGACAGTATCTACAGTACATGTAGTTACATGATTTGTCTGCATTTTTGTGCTGCATATCGGCATTCCTGTAGATGAGTGATTCAGTACCATTGGGATTCCAACAGTAACAGATGGTGTTCTAATTTATTATTCTGTATCTCTGACAACAGTTGACCAAATTTGTCTGGCCTAACTGGATGAAACATGACCTGCCCATTATGTGTGTGTCCCAAAATGTAGGTTTGGGATTTAAAAAAAATGTAAAAGAATTAAATTTTACAGAATTGTAGATGGTTACAATGATTATAATTTTGGAATCATTTGCACAATTCTTTCAGTTTTTCTTGGTTTACTTTTACAATTAGAGCAAAGGCCATACCAAATTATTTCCCTATGTTCTCAAATTCTTTGAAATGGAAATCAAGGAAGAGGGCAGCATAAAAAGTTGAAAACAGAGGACTGGGACTCCCAGAAAAAATTTTTAACCGACAACTGTGCCGTATCGTCAATACCTCAAACTGTGTGTACCAAGGCACAGACCTTTCTCGCAGACCCTATTTTCATGATGTTTTTCATGTTCATCATCATTCTTTAAAAATCTGTGGACCAACAAACTACATTGGTGTGGCCTAAATGACACGTTTAAGTTTAAACTGTATGCCCTGCACTTATCCTCTATCCGATAAATGTATTTTGCACTGGACTTGACGACCTTATAGATTAATCAATGGAGACTGACAGTATAGATTACCGATAGCAGATGTGATGTGTGTTAATGACCTTGTCCTTGACAGATGGCGGTCTGGAGGAGCTAGTGGACGACTTCAGCAGTGGGAAGGTCATGTACGCTTTCTGCAGGGTCAACGACCCCAATACCAACCTGCCAAAGAACGTCCTCATCAATTGGGTATGTTTATGCGCTGTGGAAGAACTAGAATTGAATGCAATTATGGGATAGTCATATGCATGCATGTGTGCTGCAAAATCTGTCTTAGATCCTGGGCGGTTGGTTGGTTCTATCACAGCCTACTTGAAAATCCCACATCATCAAAATCATACTATGACGAATACGACTGTTGTAATGAAATGTCTCAAATTTAACGTCCAGTCAACATTAGAAGACTTGAAAACAGACATAAGTTCACTTCACAAGCACATACCAGTATATGATCAAAGCCTGTCATTCAGTATGAAGACTGGTATTTGCTATCATTCTGAACTATGTCAGTTACTATTGGTCTGCTTGGGTGTGGTTTGAATTGTATAATGTATGTATATAGTCAGTCAATCTAGAACGGACTGGGACATATTACTGTGCATGGTTTGAATTACATGGGTTAAAACTATGCCAGCCTCTGTTTGCTTATTCCTGTGGGTTACATATTATAGATAAAATTCCCCATGAATTCATTATGAATTAAATTCATAACCCACTCACCCAACAGGAATTTGATCTAAACAGAGACTGGCATACTTTTAACCTGGGCAATTCAAACCATGCACAGTAATATTTTGTATAAACGTTGTATTGTTTGTGTTCCAGTCTGGAGAAGCTGTTCCCACCTCCAGGAAAGGTGCCTGTGCCAACCACGTCAGGGACGTGGCCAACTTCTTCCATGTAAGGAACGTTACATTAATCTTCTGGCCTCCTTACCTTAAAGGTTTCCAATATGTTGACCAGATTTTCACCCCTGGCCCCTGGTTTCAATAGATCACTGTTAAAAATGGGGTTCTGTTGTAAGCTGAGTATAAATATTACATAAATTCACTAATATTGATGACTCCATACGGAGGCACGTACATGTACATGTACATGCTTCCTTGGTGTTTTTTTTTGCAACACCTCAGAAGTAGGTACCATTTTGTAAGGTTTGACTTGTATATATAATCTCTACCTTACATCTAACGACTTCTCTGTATTACCCAGGGTGCACATGTAACAGTAAACGCTCGTGATGAGGATGATGTTGACCCGGACGCCATCATGGACAAGGTAGCCAAGTCTACCTCCTCCAAGTACCCAGCATTCGGCAAGAGCGGCAGTCAGCAGCAGAGGATTGAGAATCAGGGACCTGTGGTGAGTCGTGTGCAGTTCATGTGTGCTTTACCCAGTCTCAAAACCATTATACAGGACCAAACATATTGAATAAAAAAATTACCAAAGCTGTTAAACTTAAAGTACATGTAATTATTATGTTTGAAGACATTATGTTAATGTAAGAGTTCATTTAGTCAAATTTTATATCAGAAAAGTTGACAGCTTTATTTTGTTACTGTTTGAAAGATTCTAAAAGACATTTCCACATGGATTGAAGAAACATAATCATGGTTGGAACAACATTCACCTGGGTCAAAATATCAATGCTTCTGAATTAGCTATAGTGTACAGTGCTGGTTGGTAGGTGTTCATGTATAACTATACGACAAGCTGCTATGTTCCTTTTGCCCACAGCCCAAGATTGCACCACGCCCACCCCTCACATCTAACGCAGAGGTACCCACACAAGTTCCCCCACCCCTAACCCCCAAAAATAATAAATTTGTGGATTGCATCTCATGGAATCAAAAGGCATGAGATATCAATAAAACTCTGATCATCCAGTTTAAAAAATGCATGAAATACTCTCTCACACGTTATTCATGTAATAAAAACTAAGATTATAAAGAATGTATTTTCTCAATTGGAGAAATGTTCCGACTGTTTCTCTACAAACAAAAATACATGCATGTTCTTGAACCTACTGACATCCTGAACCTGATTGTTCAGTGTTAGTACATGATTTAAAAACTATGATCTTATTTTTTGTGGCTTGATGATTTTTGATTTTTCTAATAATCAATCACCTTAATTCATGACACATTGTCTTTTGAATGTTAACAACACAAAATTCAAATAACCTTCACAGTTACTAGATTACAAAGCTAAAGTCTTAAAACTAAATGGAACAGTCAACTACATAATTACAATTTCCAATGTACATGTACCAAATATAAATGGGATGAAATGATAGTTGCATTTTTCTGATCATAAATTATGAATTAATTTGAAAACAAAAAGTATTTTTAAGGTATCCAAACAAAAAGGACAGAAAATACCTTATCTATCTAATTTCCAAAGAAAACAATACCAGATCTGTTATTTCAACATTCATGGAGATTGCTATAAAAAATCAGACACTTTGGGAGAATTCTAGTGGACCAAATATGATAAATCACTAATTCTTCACAGGTGTTCAGAATTTGAGTCAGTGCAATATGCTTGTATGCTGACCTATGTATGTTGTCTCTATGTAGGGTTCAGTGTACAAGAAGACTCAAGCAGCATCTGAGATCAAAAGTAGTCAGAAGCAGAGGGAAGATTTCTGGGCCCAGCAGGAGGTGAGTGTGGTCTGTAGTGCTCCAGTGCCTAGTGATATGTGTGATAGGTGTTAATACAGTAGATATATAGTGTTCTGTGTAGATGAGAAGAAGTGGATAAACCCACACCAGGGTAAGAGTTACTCAAGCAATTGGGTCGAGCGAATTCAAGGGTAAGAAAAAAGCAGAAGTCAATGTTTTTACAGGTCCAGAAGTAAGGAGCTACTTGAACATAACATTTGAACATTATCTTTTGATATTCACGTATTGATATTCTATACAGCAAAAGTAACCAATAGTTTTGTAAATTCTTGCAACAGAAAGAGGAGAAGGCGCGTGTTGCAGAGGATAAGAAACGGGCGGCGTCCGAGAGGGCGCGGCTCGAGAAGGAGCGACTGGACCGAGAGAGAAGGGAAACTGAGGAGAGGGAGAAGAAAGTCAAGGAGAAGGACCTCCTTACAAGGCAGCAAAAGTAGGTATTTTGAGGAGGCACAAAATTGTAAGACAGAAAAAGTTTTTATTCTATTTTATAATAAGTCTTGAAAGTTTAAAGTATGTCTCCATTGTATGACTACATAGCACTATAGTACGATTTAAGACTCTGAAAACCACTACAAAATTAACAAAGTTTACAGTATATGGTTGGAAGTTTAATTGTAGAGGTAATGACAAGGTATCATGTGCAAAGATTTTTTTAACATTGATTTTTAACAATGACTCTTGTTTTGATGATCATCAGGAAAGAAGAAGCTAACATTGACAGGAGCATGATGCAGAAGGAGAGAGATGTAGAGAAGGCCAGATGGGTGAGTTATGATAATGCATTCTGGGTATTCAGGATTGCCTGCTTACCCAGTAACTGACCAATCACTTGGCCAATCGCAAGCCCATTTCTCCAGTTGAAATAATGAATGTGAAAACTGAACAAATGAGAGTTATTTTGAAGAGCTTTACAGAAGCTGAAGATGATGATCTACAGAAAATGTTGTAAACATTTTGTAAGAAGAAGCTCATTTTATTCAAAAGTTTATTGCCTTGGTAATTCCACTGCATGTCAACAGTAAATAGTAGGCTAGGCGTAAGAACAGTTTTTACAGCTGCAGTATTTGTCCATGACAGGAGACCATACAGAAGGAAGAGCAGGAGGAGGACAAGTCAAGAAGGAAGAGGAGCGAGTCACTAACCAAGGCTGCGGTAAGACTTAAAAGGGGTCTCTTAATCTGCAGTAAGATGTTATAGATGCTCAATAAGGTTGTTTTTACACAACCTGAAGGAAAGTATCTGTCAACATTTTGGTGGTCTAAGGTAGCTTGCTACCTTTAAAAAGCTTTCTCATGGCAATAGTGACTGGAGCCACTAGAATGTTACGTTAAGAAGTCTTCAAGGCTGCAGTAAATTATGAAGTGACTTCAATTGGTACAGTTCAGCTGACATGATAATGACAGCACAGGTTAGCTGATATGTTTAGGATAAGTACAGGTTAACTGGTGTGCTAAATAAGTGAACAGTATGGGTACAGTAGGCTTGTCTGTTAATGTTACTGTACAGGCTTGCTGCTACAGTAGTGAAGCACAGAGTAGCTTGCTGTGAGTTACTGGAAAAAGTTGGTTAAGTCCCCTGCTAATGGAACACTAGTCAGGCATTTTTACCACTAAACTTTTACACTATGTTTTGTTTTTTTCATACCTTTTCATGCCTTTTATTTCCCTGTGTTGTGTGGTGTTTATGTTGTACTGTCGATGCTGTAGCAGGAAGACAGCAGGTTGCATATCACTGAGCCGCTCTCTCCCAGCGACAAGAAAGGGTATGGGAACTGGACCGCCAAGCCGTGGACGGGACAGGCGTCCGCAGGGGGGTTCCGTAGCGTCAGCTTCAAGCCCTCCACGCCCCCCTCCAGCCCGGGGCCAGGGGTGTGTTTTGTTCGTCCGTGTGTGTGTGTGCCTGCCTAGCCTCACTGCCTGGGTTAATGCATGGGTACTGCTCCCATGGCACAAACTTGTGGCCTGCCACCAACTATGACATGTCCAAACTGGCCATTACTTGTTACAAGGCCACGGGGCACCAACAGTTTTCATGCCCATGGCACAAACATTCTGTATGCTGCACAACCCCAGACCATACTGGGGTATTTTATAACAAGGCCACGGGCACCAACACTTCTTAAGCCCATGGCACAAACTTGCTATAGTTTGCACGGCCCCAGTTGGGCATCACTTGTGATCATGGTTCAACAACTGGTTCCTGTTTTTTTACCCCATGGCACAAACTTGGTAGTGATGCTCACCACCAACACTGACATGGCCAGACTGGGCTTCACTTGTAGTCACCTCGGCCAGGGATCACCAACATGTTTTTTTTTATTCCCTTGGCCACAAACTTGGTGTGGCTTGCCACCAAGACTTGCCATGGTTTCTGCATGGCTTCTGGTTTTTATGGCAACTGCATGGCTCCAAATATTTGACCAACTATTTTGTCCATATATCCACATATACATGTGTACATATATATCTCATTCATTTTTAGCATGTGAGTTTTACATTGGGATATCTGCAGTTTTATCCCTATAGAATATTTGAAATTGGCATTAAGAAATATCTACAATGGCACCATGTCATATTCACAGTACATATCCTTTGTTGCAACTTAAGATATCCATTGTTGCATCTTGGGATACCCACTGTTGCACCCCGGGATACCCATTGTTGCATCATGGGATACCCACTGCTGCATCATGGGATACCCTTTGTTGCACCATGGGATACCCACAATCAGCTGCACTGCCTGATGACATGACATCCCTTCTACTTTCACACCAGAATATCTCAGACGCATAAAACATGGTGGCATGCACAAATTCCAGCACCAACCCTATTCAGCTACAAGATTCATTCAGAAACAAAACAGACATATTCTTAGTTTTTCCATTAATCTCTTATTTTAATCTATACATTTCATCGCATCCCATGAGTGGATCTCATGATTATTTTTTTTTACCACCCACCCACCTTCCCCCAGGTTAACCCCACAGATAAGCCCACACTCTCCTCCTTTAAACCCACCCTGTCCCCATTGGCTGTTCGAAAAGCTAACTCTCCACAGTCGTTTGCATCGGGCCCGGGGTCGCCTGTCATATGCGTGCCGCCTAACACACCGGTTGGTTGTGGTTTGGTCCATTACATTTGCTGTAACCCGTGGGAATGCTTCTATAAGTGATTGTGTTCAACAGCATTAAGATTGAAGTAGGAATGAATTTCTTCCATTCAATAAGCTTACAGTTATTTCAAATCATTGTAAAATTCATTATATTGAATAAGGTTGTCATAACTCGTACTGGAATGGAGAGTGTGATATGGTTTGTGATGTGCCAATGTGTAAGTGTCAGAATGTTCATCGGGTTCGAGTTTGTGCACCTTGGAAGCATGGAGGTTTGAAATACAGTACAGTACAGTACTGTAGGTATATATAGTCCTGTTTTATGCAGGAAACATTCTGTTTTGGTCGTTTTTAGTAAGACAGGCTGGTTGTTGGTTTGTTTCCTGTGTTGGTGTGTGTGTGTGACCAGGAGGATGTCGGTTTGGAGTACCAGAACACGGTCCAGCAGCTGATGGCCAGCCGTCTGCAGCAGCAGGGGCAGAAACACGGCCGGACGTTCGTGCTGACTGGCACCAAGGAGACGACCAGAACCGCGGACGGCCCGCACGCGGAACTGCACAGAGTGGTCACCATGGAGACCACGCAGAAACAGACGATCGAGACCAAACTCGCGCGGAATCCCTACATCGACACGACGCCGATCGTTCAGTACAACCAGCCCGCCGACGCTTCCGCTGAGCTGAATAACGACGATGATGACGTTGAAGACCCGAACTTGTTGACCGAGATGGTGAGAAAACAGTCCAGATTCATCCATGGCAAGAAGAAGCCGACACTTCTGGCTAAGCAGATGGGAATGTTCGAGCAACCAGAGGAGGTAGAAGTGAATCCGTTCAAAGCTCAGTTCGAAGCAGAGTCCAGAAGACCGCGACCCCGAGTCATGCCAGCGGGCGGCGCACCGAAGACCGGGTTCCAACCAACGTGCGTGGTCTCCAAGCCCGTGTGTCAACCACCCACCCCCTCCCACATCACACCCAACAAACCTGCACACAAGCACCCACAAGCACCACCCACACACATCACATCACAGCGCCCTCCGGCAGCTAACGATCAAACTGCACCCTTCCGCCCTCCACCGCAACCAGCAGTGCAGTCCTACTTACCCCACAGCACACCACACAGTCATACAGAACCCAAACCCACACCCAGCAATGTGGCGCACAAAACTCAGCCTGCTTCCATGGGAAGTCATCTACCAAAGAAAACCCCTGCCCCCTCCCAGGCCAAGCCCGAACCAACAGGAGATCAGCAGGAACGGAGGGTGGACGGAGTGTTTGAGTCTCATCCGTACACAGAAGAGTCAGACGACGGGCCCCCACCAAACACTGCCCTGGTTAGTGGACAGGTGTAGAGCATGTGGCTGGTTTGTGACCAGGTGGCCTTTAATACCAGCTGCAGGTGTTCTGGCATGCACCTGGTGTGTTGCAGATGTCTGGCATGTGACTGGTTTGTCAGCATGTTGCTGGTGACTTTCCCAGTTGAGGATAAAATGTGTATGCTTATTAGGTTGTCATCATATAATTGAAAATTAGGGCTTACAGTTTTCAAACATAAAATGCTTGTTGTGGTCTCCACAGAATTATTACTTTCATCAGCAGTCTTACTTCATGGATACGGCATGTTAAGTTTGCCTAGCAAGACCGCTAAGAAGCTACTCAGTTGTCATATTAAGGCTTCTACAAAGTATCACAAAGGCTATATCTTACTTTAGGTTAAACATGACAACAGTTTGATAAGTGAGCTTTTAGTTGGGGGCTTAATGTAAAGATTAAACATTTATGCTACTTTCTTGACCATTTCATTTTCTGTTTTTAATTTTTGACCATACATGGAACCTCTGTGTGTCTCCCCATTTTCCCCATCTCTCTCTCTCCCCTGGCTGCTGTAGGAGGCAGCTGCGCTGGTTGCACAGAGAGGTGACTTTAACCCACGGTCCATGTGGCAGCAGCACAACGTCCCCCCTCCCCTCCCCAGCACACGCCCCACAGGGCCAGGCAGCCCTGCCAAGAAGGTGGCCCAATCTGCGATCTTTTTACTTTTATTTTGCATTTACGTTTTTCCAAACTTTCTTTGTTGCTGTTTTCTTCCTTCTGGGCTGGTCACATTTGTCCTATGATCGTTGTACAATTGCAAACTGAAGGTATTCTTGGGATAGTCACAAAAGTATGTACTGTCATTTTACTGAAAAAGCTCTTGTCCGTGGTTAATTCTGTCACACAACCTTCTTGAAAATTCTATGGCATCATAATCTTATGATGGCCTATGACGAATGTGACTGTGCCATTGCACTTTTGTGATTGATGCTTTTTTCTGTTGTTCTTCTGTTTCTACTCTGAGTTGAATTTGAAGTACTGTACATTTTATCCCTTTTCCTACCTCCGCTCTGTTCATGAGTTCTTTTATGTTCAACTTGCTATTTCCCTGTGTTGTTGTGTGTGCCTGTCCTGTGACAGAAGCCTGTAGGGTACCCCCTGCAGCCTGTACCTGACATGACCAGCAGTGCAGAGGCCCCTCCCACAGAGGAGAGTCGAGAGCTGCCCACCAACACAGCATTGGTGTGTACCCCCCCTCCCCTGCACACCAGAGTTGGTGTGAACTCTCCTTAAGATTTAGTGTGCACTCCCTAGGCCATTAGTACATATATTTGCACACTATTGCCTCTTTTGCAAAATTTTGTCTCTTGACCCAAAAAGTCGTAGGCAATCATTTATTGGAAGCCCAACTTTTTTAATTAAAAAAATTAAAAATTTTATTAGTACATGCACGACCACACTGAGTCAGTAAAACAATTTGGTAATGTTACTTTTAATGTCATGTCTTGCCTGCATGAAACCACAGGAAATAGGGTACACAGCAGAGAGAAGCATAATATGAAAATGTACAAACCTATTTTTGCTACTCCCCTCATGTGCAACACTTACTGTCTTTACTATTATGTTTTTCCTTTTCAATCTCTTACATTTTCTCTACTTTCTCTTCCACCTCTCTTTCTCCACAGGAAGCCAAATTACTTGTATCGCAGCGACAGAACAATCCTAAAGACATGTGGAAGGACTTCCATGTCCCTCCCCCTCCCCCCAACCTGCCCCTTCCCCCCAGTCCTGTCAAGGTGGGAGAGTCTTAGCATGAGACTGTGGCTTCTGCATTGTACATGTAGTTGTGAGAAAACTTCTGGCATGGGGTGACATGCTAAGTCTTGCAGTGTAGTTTCCACTTCGTAGTAAGTTGTAGTGAAAAAATGTTGGCATGAGGGCAACCTGTTTTATATAAATACTAGTAGTTTAGTATCCACCTTTTAGAAGTAAGGCAAGTGTACTTTGTAAGCTTTTAGGATAAGTGTTGGTAAACTGTTGGAGCTCAGTTTTACCAGTGGGCTCTGTCATATAATGTGGTTGCCTGTCTGTCAAGTGGAATACTGGAGATGTGTTTACCAGTATTGAATGTTAGCCGTGAATTAATGTGCATATCTCACTTCACTTGATTTTGTCCTTTGCCTGTATACATGTATCTGTGCTGTCAGACACTATCAGTCCACTGTATGTGACATATTCAAGCCACAACAACAAAATCCCTTGTTTGTTTGACATTTAAAATGTACAAGCTGGAAATGTAGTGTCATTTTTACTTACACATGTCATAGCCACCAACATACAAACGTGTACTCTCAATCAAAACTCAACTCATTTGACAGATCTCGCCATCTTTGATTTTGTTTTCTTTGTCTAAGAAACAAGTAATATTGTTAATGTGGCCCCATGTCTATGTTCCCACCGCCTGTTGTGTCCTGTTTGTCTTCTATGTTCCACACAACAAACACTGAGTCCGTAATTCTGTCTCTGTGTTGTTTAGAAACCAAAGACACAGGAACCCAGAGTAAAAGTGGTGTATGAGCCGGCCATAACGGAGCCTCTGGTACAGTCCTGCTCATGGCACGCTTCCTCTCTGCTCGGAGACACTTCTTTCTCCTCCATCTCTTCTCCTCAGGTTCTCTTCCTTTGACTCTCTCCTTCTGTCTATCTCAGCTCCACTTTCTGGATTGTTGTCTCTTGTTTCCTATATTGTTTCCTGTCCTCTCCCTTTTTAAAATCCCTCTCCTGCACACACCCTTGTCCTTGTTCTCATGTAACTCCCACTGTGGCACCCACTCTGTCCTTGCTCCAACACCCCCTTCCTTTTGCAGTGACAACTAACCAAATGTGCAAAATTTTGTGCCAGTTTTTACTTGTTCTGTCTTGAATCTGGATCTGTGAGTGCAATACTTGGGGTGTCGTGTAACAGTACGAATTTTGCTACTGCTGGTACAGGATACGACAGTCACAGCAGCCCACCCTGTGCAGAACGGTGGTACGACCCATGCCACAGAACAAGCAGACAGAAATGACGCCCCTCCGACCAACACTGCAATGGTCTGGTCCTTGATAACGCGTACCTTGTAGTTGTACCTGTGCAGTGTCATTTTGCATGGCATCAAATCTGATGATCCCTGTCATTGTACAACTAATATCACATGCACATCTTCGCATGTTTGAAACATCTAATTTTGAAGTTCGCTGAATGCTTCAGGGTTAGTGACAAGGCATGTTTTACTTGGGGCTTGTTCCAGATTGTTGTTTCTGCTTTCAAACAGAAGAATTTTTGCAGTCCTTTTCCTTGTAGGTAGCACAACTCTCATGTATTAGTACAACTGCACATACTAGCAGTGCACCAATACAACTTCAGTGTTGTAAGGTTGATAACAAGTTAGCATTGTCATTCCACCCTAGGTTACCTACATGTAGAGCTGCTTGTCTTTGTGCCATAGTCTCACTGATAGTAAGTGGTCACTAACTTGTTCGGTTATCATCATTCTCAATATAACAAGTTTAGTAACCATTAACTTGTCTTGTCAGGTTTGGTTGTCATCACTTAACTGATTCACTAGGTGTGGTCATTACCAGTAGGGCTGGTCATCACTCACCTGATACAGTTGGCTTGGTTATCATCACTAACTTGATATGGTAGCCTTGGGTATCATCACTAACCTGATATAGTACTAGTAGCCTTGGTTGTCATCACTATCTTAATACTGTAGTTTGGTTATCGTTTGGAAACCTGCATGGCACAATGAGTATTGCTCAAATCTAACCTCATGATTTAGAGGTTGATTTCTTGGATACACAATCTTTCCTTACCTTGTGATTTCTTGAGTTTAGAGAAGGCTTTTGAGTATTGAGTTTGATGATATTGATGTTGTGGGACTGGCACAGGAGGCAGCAGCACTCGCGGCACAGCGAGGCAGGAGGAACCCTCGGGCCAAGTTTGAACAGAAACCTCAGGAACCCCTGCCTCCCATTCCCAACAACCCCACTCCTAATACAGCCATGGTCAGTTCTGCTGTTGTCTGTAACATTGTGGGTAGCATAACTGTGCTAGAACGTACTGTGGTGGTATATGGTAGTGCTGCAGTTATTGTAAAATTGCAGTGTGGTTCTGTCAGCATGGCTTGTAGAACTGTGATGGTCTGAGTGTATTGTCAGCACATGTAGACGTTTGATGGTGTTGTTCTGTCAGTTTTGTCAGTACATGGTCAATAGAAGTACACCTGTATGTCACTAGTTCACAGCTGTAGTTCTGTTAACACAGTAGAGTTGTGAGGTTACAGTTCTATATTACTGGCAGGTTGATCTATAGAACTACATGTGTGCTGGTATAGGTCTGTCTGAAGGATTCATTAAATGGTCTTACAGTAAGTCTTCTCTATGTAGCTGCTCATGGATATGACAATGTAGATCACAGTTAATTATATATTGACGGAGCATTTCCAGGCATCCTTGAAGACAGTCGTTCTTGACTTTTCTGTGTGTCTTCCTTTCCTGTCCCCGTTGTCACAGGAGGCAGCGTCCCTGATTCACCAGAAGGGAAGCTTCAACCCAGAGTTAGCTCGGCTAAAGTTTGATAACAGAGAAGCCTCTCCCAACACTGCTCTGGTTGGTGGTCGTCTTTCACCAGGAACTAGTCATCATAACTCAAGACTAACTCTAACAGCAGCCTTCCTGACTAGTTGATTCAGAATTTAATATTTACAGTGCTACCGGTAGTAGTATCTGTATCGCTATAGCCGGTATAACTGCCCTTCGGCGTTACACACCAGCTTAGTAGTATATTACTAGTAGCACAATGTACTTAATTTGTCTCATGCTATAATTTAGTATAAAATGAATGTCTTGCCTATTCCTGCCTGTGAGATTTAACCTCATAGAATATACACTGCAGTATGCATGGATCTGTCAGGTATTGTCTTGGCCTCTAGCCAGTCTAGGATTAACCTTTTCACTACAGGATCCTTGGTATTGTCCATGCTTGTAGGACTTACCCTGGCTTGTTCCATGGGGTTCTGAGGTATTGATCTTGCTTATCAGACTAACAAAAGTTCTATGGCAACATCCATAGCTTCAGATTTGGTCCATGTCATCTACTAGTAGTTGTATCGGTACTGTTCATGCCATAAGATGTATCTGTTAGGGTTAACGTAATACATGTACTAGTAATTATAGTCAGGATATTGCAACTTGCTGCAGACTTTCTCCAAGCAACTTGAGGTGCAGGAAATTGAACAATCTGACTAAGAATTGTTCCTGGTGAAAAATTTTGCTGCAGGCTTCACGCTTCTGCAGAAAAACCCTGTGGCTGGTTAGTTGACGGATTCAGTCAATGGTCGAGGATTTCTTGCATTGATAGACTGTGTGATTTCCCCCGCAGGAGGCAGCCCAGCTGGTGTCCCAGCGAGGTACGTTTAACCCGAGGGCCGTGTTCGAGCAGGGGTCGACCAGCGTCGCCCCGCCCTCCAGGCCGTCAGGAGCGCCGCCGCAGAAGCTGAAGCACAGCTGGGGCCAGTCGGTGAGTCTGGGGATCTGTCCTCGTTTTACCTGGATTATTTAATCAATACGCTCACATCACATGTGTTATATATTTGTGGAGAAGAGTAAGGATGCTGGGCTAAATACGTGAGCTGTAGCAAAGCTACATTGCATTAGTTGCTACTTTAAAAAGCATCATGCTTTGATGACAAAATCAGAATATCGTAAGAGAAAATACAAACATTCAAAACCATCCCCATGTAATCTCCAGTAACTTCATGTCATTGAACTACCATCTATTTAATTCGTCATTAAACTACTTAAACATTAAACATTACTTTCTCTTTTGTTACAATTTCATCTATCTTAACTTTTAGTTTGCACTTGACATCTTGTATATGATTTGCCTTTTGTTTTGTTTCGCTCATTTCATCATCAGCAGCAGGAGGCAGAACCGGTCCGTACGTCCCCTCCTGCCCGTGCCGCCGCCCCCGCGCCGGCCCC
>NW_017803854.1:3175366-3236034 GCF_001625305.1 Branchiostoma belcheri | reverse complement strand
AGGGAAGTCCCCCCTGACAGAGTCCCTCTCTGTTCTACAGAAGGCTCGCAGGCAGCAGGACTCGGACGAGGAACAGGACGATCAGGACTGGGACGGTAAGCTGGACACACTTACAGAATGTGAAAATCATATCAGATTCTTTAAATTATTTCATCAGTTTATTTATTCCCAACCTCTTGTTTACCAAGAGCTTGATGACCGTCTGTCATCAGGGCAATTTTGACTGTTTCACTGTGCACTGAAGCTACATGTAGGTGTTACTGCTCACTGTTGTGTTAGACATAAACAATATAGTTGTGGTAAACAATACTGAACTCCAACTCTACTACTGGATAAAAAACAAAGATTACTTCCAGACACTTTGAGTGACATTATATTGTCTTCACAGACACAGTACTTTGTTCCAACACCAAAAAGGAATGCAATTAAGTTGCCATAATCTAATTCAAGGGCAATCATAACTGCATTTTCCTAAAGTGTTAGTTCAGGAATGCACCTTGTGATATACATGATGATGAGTGTAGTCTGTGGTTCTATGTCCCACCAGAGGATGAAGGCATAACCCAGCCTCCTGTGGTCCAGTCTCCGCCCCAACCAGCTGTACAGGAGGAACCAGTCATCACACAAACAGGTGGGAGTAGTGCTGCATTCTAGTATCTAACCACAACATCAGGTACAAGTACACAGATCTGTAGAAGTCCAGATCTGTATCTGTACCTGAAGAACTTGTCCAAGTAACCGGTGATCTTCAATGATAACAGAAACATGAATAAGAATGTTTATTTAGACTTCAGATATCATATGCAAAGGACCCAAGCTTTTAACAGGGAAGGAGTGCTATGGGATGAGATTTAGGATTAAGAGGCTCCTGTAGTTTTACAACTCATCTAGTCACGTTAATGCACTATATGAAATTTTAATACTGACAATACTGACCAGGTCTTTTGCTTGTTTGAACCAGAGGAAACACATGAGGCTCAGTACCAACAGCAGTACCAGCAAGAGTACCAGCAGCAGGAGTACCAACAAGAGTACCAACAACAGGAGTACCAACAGGAACACCAGCAGCAGGAGTACCAGGAAACACAGCCAGCTCAGGACTATGTTGATGACCAGAGTCCTGTGGAGACTGGACTGAGAGCCAGAGCTCTGTATGACTACCAAGCATGTAAGGACACTACAAGCAGATATTTGATTACTGATCTCTGTCTGGACAATATACTTGCCACTGAACCAAGCATACTATACCAGTACACCCTAGATGCTACATGTATACAGTACATACTAGTAGCATTGCATATACCAGTACACCATACCGGTAGATGTTTTATACCTGCACACCACAGATGTGCGCCTACTATACCTGCAGTATACCTTACATGTACATGTATATGAAGGGATTTCATACCTGTACACCATAGATGCTACCTGTACACTCACTCACTCACTATCCGGTTTATCATCTATAGTCGTCTCTGTACACTATAGATATACTTGTATGCTCGGATACCTGACAGCATTGCATACTATACAAATACACCATAGATAAAGTGTTTCCATACCTATACACCATAAATGTATAAGGCTGGTTGAAATGTTGCTGATGACTGTTTCTCCTTTCACAGCTGCTGATGATGAAATCACCTTCGACCCTGACGACATCATCACGGACATCGAGCAGATTGACGAGGGCTGGTGGCGAGGTGTGGGGCCCGACGGGACATACGGCCTGTTCCCTGCTAACTACGTAGAGCTGATCTAAACTGTAACACTCTAACCATGTATGACTGGTATAAAACATGTCTACTTCCCTGCAGGTAGCACTGAATGGTTCATAGACATATTTATTCTTCTGTCTAGAGTTGATTCTTCAGCAGGAAAATGTCAGTAATGAAATGATTGGGAATTGATTTTATGGGGGCATGAGAACTGGAAAAAAATTTGATACAAATCTTTTTTCAGGTTTCTTCCTTTCTTGTTATGCTCTTTGTTTTTGTTTAACTATGTTGTGCAAAGTCTTGTGGTGAAAATATTTTCATCATGTGTTTCCCTATTTCTGTGTGATTTCTATTGTCTCAGAAAAGTTGAAAAGTTGTTGATGCCTGTGGATGATTGATTGAGATAACGGCACACACAACCAGACTTTAGTATGCATGGCGTAGTGGGACATCATTTTACCTTGGAGTTATCTGTGAAAGTCATATTATCATAAAATGTAAGATAAAGATTATCAGCAGCCATAGTATGACATACCATCAAAGTTGTGTAAAAAGTTTTTAACCCAGGAGCAGAAGTGTAGAATTGACAGAAGAGACCATTTTATATTAGGCACATGTAGCTACATACACATATATAGACAAGGATCTCTCCAGGCTCTTTTACCTGTAGTTGGATGATTATGTAAAATTGGCAAGGATATACGGTTTATTGTATGGGAAGCTCCTTGCTTGGTGCTGAACATTTTTCTAGCTGTTTAGACCTGCCATCATAGCTACTATTCACATATAGGTGATGAGTTGTCACAGGTCTCAATGATGGCAGTTGCAGTAACTTGGATACCAGATGAGCTTGGGTAGCAACCTACAAAATCCACTCAACACCACAGGTGGTGGTCCTGTTGTGTAATGTTCAGGACTAGCAAACAATGGTGTACACCTGTGTAAATTATCACACAGACTTTTCTTGAACCGAATAATGATGTAACACTGATCCTGATGATGTCAACTGAATAAGCAGCCTTTGTTTGACAGTTTCTATACAGTAATCTTTTGCCTCATTTATATCACAGTAATCATAGATAACAGCAAAATGAGTGTAGGCTTGCATAAATGACTATAGCTAGATCTACCATTGTTGAGCAAGTTTTATACACTGCCTTTGTAACACGTATCCACTATAGTTGAATTCTGTAGTTTTAAGTAGTTGGATAGAATGTCACAGCAAAAAAAGGTGAACATAGTATTACATCATTTACTTGATTGTCATTTGATATGAATTGTATTAAGGATTGTTTTGAAGTTATGTGGATGCTTGCATGCTACATAAAGTTAAGATGCAATAAGCCTCTTGCCACTAGAGTTGTAAGAATATGTGACTTGAGATGTTTCCTCTGTGATGATTTTTTTGGTCTGGAAAAAAGGAACTTGCTTTTTGTAATCAGACATGTAAAAGGGAGTTTCACGTAAAATGTGGTGAAATAGAAAAATGCTAATAAATTTTTTACCATTCGAATTGTATGTGTTTGTCATTATTTGACTCTGTTGCGAAGATTTCCAGTCTTTTTTTCAAATATCTTCTGGAAAAAGAATAGCAATGAGAAGACAATCATTGAGTCATGTTTCCATCTGTGACAGTATAGTAAAAATTTTCATTGGATTCAACGGTGTGAGCTAGATGAAGTAACAACAAAAAGCTGATGATATGCATTGCAGATTTCATTTAATAACAAAATAAATTCATTTACATTGGTACAAAATGTGTAGTTCTTTCCTTTAAATCTCCTGACAACTGTCTCCATACGATGGTGACATTACTGATGTGTCAGTCTGAGATGCTATAGGTAACTGAAGAGAACAATGTGCACACAGTCTCCGTGCTCAACATCTGTAAGGGGAATGACGTGCAACAACCGTTAACAGAAGTGCAAGGCACACAGCTGTTGTACCCAGAGCCATATGCTTTGTCCACATAAGTCTATGTTCTTGGATATGCAGAGACTTTCCAGAACCGTGCCTGATCCTAACCTACAGTATTTGGGCATAGATACATATAGAACCAGATAGAGTTGGATCTAGATACAATAACAGCTTAGATATGCAACAGGTATGGTGTACAACAGTCTATCCAAATGCATATAGCCAGATGGTCTCTACAAATGCACTGTTACGACATCTCCAGTCTGAAAATCTTTCTGACACAGTGTACAGATCAGCGTCCTCTCCTCTTGCACCTGCATCAGGCACCTGCGACACATCAGGTGCAGACACGGCAGCTGTAGAAGGTTGCAAGAGTTCTGTGCAGCTGGTGAGTTGCACCTGCAGCAGCTGTTCCCACTTGGCCCAGCTGTTGATGTCGTATTGCCATGGATACCTGTACAGGATATATGTAGACATCAAGAAGCTTTCACACTTCAATAAAAAAATACTACAATTACTGAAATGTAAATACATGTATGCCAGTGTGCCAAGAACTGAGGATGTACATTGACCATTCTATTACCATACAGGTGAAAAAAGGTAACTTACACACAAAAATTCATGTACAAACGTAACTGCAAACACACCTCTGTTGGCGTGTAGTTCGTTATTATCTTCCTTCACTAAAGATGAGGCTGCTACTTGACTTATAGCTGGCTCTTTTATTCTCCTTTTGAATGTTGGAATCGACCCTAATGTTCTCGCTAGGGCAGCATCCAGGCTTTGACTCAGTGCCTCCTCATGGGACCCACTGTACGGCTGTTCACCAGTTACTTTGGGCCGTTTCCTGCATGGTTCCAATTCACTACCTTCAGTACATCTTTTAGCCAGGTTTTCTGATTGTCCAGAAGGGTCCTGTGCACACAGAAAAGTATTTACATGTAGTTCTGACACTTTTGGGGCATGATTTGATGCAGAGGCAGAGTTTGACATGTTGATTCGACCTTGTGAAGCTTGTTGTGCAGATGAATGTAGAGCTTTGCTTGTTGAAGGAGCCTGTTGGATAGTTCTTGAGTGTGAAATGGTTTGACTGGTTGTTGCTGAAGCTTGTGCCGCCGACCTTGTACGCCGTCCCACAGTGCGTCCCACGTTTGTAAGGTGTTTTCCTTCCTGTAGGAGAAACTTATCGATGCGGACTTTCAGTGCGGTGTTGGGTACGGGGTAAGAGTTTCGCGTGTACGGGACACCCGTGAAAGGGTCGCTGGGTGGACGGCCCCAAACCTCCTCTGATTGGCTGTGCTTGTCCAAAGTTGATTGGTCGACAGAGTGGCCCGATGGCAGCATCATGGGAAGGGCCATCAGCTCAAGGGTGATCTCATCCAGGAATTCAAGTGGGATGCTGGGATTGTCCTTAGATGACTCTTGTTGCAAATTTCTGGACACATCTTGGACTTCCTCCTCCTTACATGGAGGAGACTGTACAGAAGTTGCTGCAGGCTCCACAGGAGGTGGTTGTTTCAGGCTCTTAGAAATTTGGTGGACAAGACTGATAACTTCCTTGTTACAAGATGCCGAAGGCTGCCCGTAAACACGTACGGACCTCAGCACAGGGATGGAAGCACTCTGTGTGCGAACAATTCTTACCATCAGGTGACTTACTCTGTTCAATGATGCCAGCGATTTCTGCCACAAGTTGGTTTCATAAACATTGCAATCAAGAGCTCCCGGTAGGAACTCTTTTCCAACAAAGGGATGTCTTGGACTGTACCGGTTGTTCTTGAAGCAAAGAAATCTTCTTTCCTCCAAGAAGGCTTTTCCAACAAGATTGAATGTGTCAGGGTTTAATGCACTGTTCAGTGAAGCACTTGTGCTACTTTGTTTACTGTCTACCAGCCAGTTTTCTACACTTGCAGCTGAGTGTGTTAAAATCTGTAGCCCTAACGAAACATTTGATCCAACACATGGGTCAACGTCTATCCTTTGAATGTGGATGTGGAAGGGGAAACTGAGTATCACGTTGACAGGAGGTTTGATGAAGTATTCAGCTCGGAAACCCCTAGCACGGACTCGCGGATCAGCTGACACCAGGTTTGTGACGTCGTAGCCATCAGCACTCACTTTGTCACAATGGATTCTGGGATGCAAAGCTGGGTGGCAAAGATCCATGGGAAGGCTGCTGAGGGGTGGACCGGTTTGTTGTTATGCATTACTTGAATCTCACGTCTGGCAACAATTATCAGAGATCTGGAATACAGGAGATACATGTATAATATGACTACATTTATACATGTATTTGGATAACCATAAAGCACAAGTTCACATTGAACACAAAAATCTTATGACCGATCTGTATTAAAGAGGATGACAGCTTGAAAACTTAAGATGGTATCTGTCTGTAGAGTAGAGCAAGGAGCTTAAGAATAAAGAATTTAAGCTTTAAGCTGATTGAGCAGATCTTGAGCAGAGTTCTTCTATCTTCATATCTTTAATGACATCTGCAGGAAAGTAGGCTACCCGGCCCTGTGGACTGGTGGTGGCATGTTTTCCATAAAGCTCAGACTCCAGAAAACCGTAATACACCAACACCTCTAGAATTGCTGGCGTAAAAATACATAACTGTGAAGACTAGTGACCTGTTTGCCTAAATCAAGAACCTGTAAATAGATATTTAAAGCTCCTTGCCTAAATCATAACTTTGCCCCCCTCCCCCTCGACTCTCCCCGTAACGTTTCGATCTGCTCTCGCCGACATACACTCTGTCATCAGCTCCCCAGATATGCAAACAATCGCCGCTATCTAATTCTCCCATGGCCCGAGGCGCGTGCAGACGTGTCTACAAACCTGGCCGGGCGGGCGAGGAAGCAGGCGAGACCGACACCTGTCTTCCCTTGTCAGGGTTAGTCACAAAAGCAGACGAGACTTCTCACTGTTTTTACTCGAGCTCGAAACCCGGAAGTCTGGTGGACTATTCCACACTTGGGGGGTGTTTAATTTGTGCAAAGACATGTTAAAATGTATTGCAAATTCTATGAAATTCTGATTAGATGAAGTTTGACTACAGAAAGTTGTATTTTTGTGGTTTATAGAACAATTTGGTGCTGTTCTCATTTATATGTAAAGTTTGGCGTAAGGAAAAAGTGAAAACGAATGAATGAAAGTGAGGGAGTTGGACTGTCCCGGAAGTAGCGGTGCGGCGTGTGAAGTTTCAGCTGGCTGGAAAGCAGGAGGGAAGAAAGGACGGACGGAAGGACCCGCCGGCCGAGATTTGGTCAGTAAACCTCTTATCAGCATCGCTAACCCTTAAAACACTCAGGAGGAGTGAGATTTGGGTTGTATGCGTCGGAAGAATTGATTGAGAGTTTCTGTGCATGAAAAGTCGCTAAAATTGCGCTTCTTTTGTGGCGGTGTCTCCAGATGGGCGCGTTGCTGGCGGGAGGTTTGGGAACAGTTCTGGGGACAAGACAGACAAAAATGTCGACATTCTAACCCGCCGACGGAAGGACGTGACTTTCTGGACACTTTTACAGCAACTCAGGAACACACAAACCTCATAAGGTCAGTTATGGTCTTTTATTTATGTCACGGTTGAATGTATAGCGATGCAATTATAGATTTTCTTGGCGCGGGGATTTGCTTCGATTTCAAAAATAATTTATAACGGGAAAAACTCATAACATGGAGCCGAGAAACCAAAAAAGATGGAATGTTTTCGGTTGTTTTGCTGCTGGTCGCTATAGAGCTATAAGGGGAAAAAAATACAAGAACGCTTGAACTTTTTAGCAGTACGAGAATGAAAATATTGTCGTAACCCTAACACAATATTTTGAAATCCGACCAGCATAAAGTGCTTTTTGTTCAATAGGTATGCAATTGAATTTGTTTGTTGTTGACATCGGGATGGCTGCAAAATTCTTTTCCAGAATTTATGTGGGCTACCAAAACACAGTGAGAAATATCTTATCGACGTGTTATGTCATTAATGGTAACAAGTTTAATTGATTAAGCTTATTTATCAGTAAGTAAACAACCCAATCCAGATTAGAATTGTAAATCCCCCAGTTTTCAAATGGTGAGAAAAGTTACTTCATAGCCAATATTAAAATTTAGATGTAGAGTTCCTTTACTGTATTACATGATGGCTGTTGCAGCATTTTTTTGTAGATCAGAAACAAAACAATTACGTAATTAGTTGCAGTCCATCTCTTGTTTATTGTTTGTTTAATGTTCTGAAGCAGTAATAACAACTCATTGTTTGAGTTGTTGTGGAGAAGGGTTGATGGATTGCTAAGCAAGCTGCATTGTTTGGTTAGTATTCTTCTTTTCTCTGTAATCATTTTCAGTCTGACACATGATATACGTTGGTCTTGTGTCCATGCTTTGGGAGTCTTTGGGGAATTCAGTTCCTATGAGTATGAGCCAGGATTTTGCCCCCAGGCTAAATTCCTAGATCTCTAGGTCATCTTCTCGTGTTTATTAACACCAGTCGAGCAAATGCTCCCCTTGTTTTAACAACACGGTTCGAAAGTATGTGGTGTCCCCTGACCTCTTCTCACCGAAATCCCCATCTTTGACTTTGAGATTATTGTGTTCCCGAGTCTTTTGTCCCTTTTCATTCATTGTTGTTCTCACTGTTTGGGAACAACTACTATGTAAATGGTAGCTACAGCTCAAGTTGATTTGCTCATTGTCATTATAACAACAGGCTAATATTTTGGTAATTAAGACCGTGACCAGCCTAAGTACTGGGAAAAAGTGGGAACCAGCACTTTTATTGGTTGACTTGTCCGCAAACACGATTCCTGCGCCGTTATCCAATACGTGGCGAGCGAACCTTGCCATTGTTTTGATCCACTTCGCCGAAATTTCATTGTTCACTCCTGGAAAAAGATAGCAAGGCGGTGAATTGTGTATAAGCTGTGGTATTTGTTTTCTTTGCAGATCAGTTTTGAGATGTAAATGGTTTTGGAGAGAAGAAAGTGGCTACTGTTAAGAGGTGTAACTGGAGGAGGGGGGCATTAGCATGGCTAATGGTGGGGTGGGTTTACTGTGGGTTGGAGTAATCTGTCTGCAGAGCTGCTTCAAATATTTGTGCCAGCCTGTTCCCTAGAAATAAAACGTGCCGATCCTGGGATAAAATCAAAACATGAAAAATTGTTTTGGAAACATGGCTGTGTAGGATTTGGGACTTGTGAAGGAATGAAGGAAAAAAAACTTTTCTGTCGTTTTTGAGTTGAGAGTGACTCGTGGCATATCGAATGGCGAATGAATGGTGTAAAATACAGCCATGCCGATATGTGGGCATCGGGTTTATCAAATTTCAGTGCTCTATTTTCTGTTGGAAAGTCACAAAAATTTTGCTTCTGAATCTTTGCAGAATTGCCGTACATTGATAAAGTAGAAGTTGACCTAGTTATATAGTTAGTTCATGATACGCTGTGCTGTTTGCGGAACCCATCTGTTGTGATGACCCCTGACCTATCAGGAGCCAGGGGTTGTCATGCCGATGTTGTGAATGTGAGAAATTTGTTGCCAGTATGTTGCTGTGTGTGACATGGATGGTATGACATATGGAGGGGGAGGGGGGCAGGTTACAATTATACATGAACAGCATCCCTTCATGTGCCAAAAGGGGCTACGTCATTATGGAAAGTGTAATAAATAGAAATGACACTTTCATTGGCTTATTGTTCAAGATAAAAATTGTAGGTTTGAAATCCTATTTGAATGTATTTGACTGAAAATATTTTTGTGGCAGTCACCACTGGTTTAGAGTATTTGTATTTCAGCATACTCAAGTTTGAAAATAACACAGAACTTCAGAAGCTAACTATCCATTTTCTATAATTTTGAATCCAAAGTACAGTACAGTTATTCTAAATATAGCCAGCAGTTCTAAATATCCCACAGTATGAATGAGTTTGAAGTAGAGTATATTTTGATTGACTGGAGTGAAAAATTACATACTTTGGCTACTTACATCTGAAAATGGCATCACATTCACAGACACATTTTATTATTGGATACTATGGGCTTATGCTATATATAGGGTTCCAGATAACATCATCAATATGTAATATGTATGCCGATATGTATAATCTGTATGATCAAGGAGATTTAATAATCCTTGGTATAATCAGTATGACTTCTAGTTACACTAGCGTGTAGCTTACAAGATCACTAGTCAAATGACAGTGCTTTGATAATCCAGCCAAGAATCCCCAGCAAAATGTGTACGT
Organism: Branchiostoma belcheri; assembly: GCF_001625305.1. NCBI lineage: Eukaryota > Metazoa > Chordata > Leptocardii > Amphioxiformes > Branchiostomatidae > Branchiostoma > Branchiostoma belcheri. The sequence goes on along the minus strand of NW_017803854.1, from coordinate 3,226,163 downwards.
TGAAGCAGTGAACACATGTTGAGACCTGTTGCCAGATTGAATATGCTTGCAGTAGCATACTGTTGCTGATAGGGGGCCTCATTGCACAGGTCTGGCCACATTGACGGATCATCGGATTTCGAGTGTGACTGAGTCAACCTACCTTATGTACCTATCACTAGTATCAGTAATAATGAATTGAAGTTGCCTTGATTTGGGTCAGACTGTATTTGTATGGTATATAAAACAATTTTTATGCTGGTAGTAATACAGTAAGAAGATTTTGATTGTGATCTTGGGAGGATCTCGTTTCATTGATAAAAACATTTAAGTGTAATTAAGGTACTAGTAGATAATTGTGTGCTGCAAGAAAGGTATTCACATAGTACCTGGGGAAATTTCAGTTACATTACTGAAGTTCCATTGTCTCTCTGGGGATATTCCCTTTTGGGAACATTCTATTGTTTCCCTGCTTGTGCTATGGCATGTTCCATACCATGCCAGAGTTCCCAAGTGATTCCAACATGCCACAGTCAGTATTGTACAGCCTACTACAGGACTTGCCATACAAAAGCTTGCATTGGCCATTCTGTAGTGGAGGTAATGTTGAATTGATACAGAAGTATGTGTTTCTAGTGGGACAACCTAGTCATCGTTTACACATTTGTAACCAAGGTGGACAAAAAATGTTCCCCTCTTCGGTTGGATTATCCCATTCTGCTTTGAGAAAATCCTCCCTTTTTTGCTTCAATGGTTTGTCCCTCTAACATAAGCCACCCTGGGAATTGTTCATGGGTCAGCTGATCTCCATTCCAAAAGTTTTCCCCCTAACCCCGCCTCCCCCTAGCCCTGAGCACTGTGTACACTTCCCAGTAAACCTATCTCAGTAAACAGTGTGCTTTTGTGCCGCCGCCCCTGCCTCTGGGCTCGTCTTATAGAACACGGGGCTCGCCCAAGTCAGAAGTGGGTTATTCTATCCACTCTCAGGACCGATTACTTACACAGTGAGGCTGTAATTGATTTTGGTGGGGTCCTGGATGATCAGTTTTCTTCCAGGCCCGCTGAAGGATCAGAGGACAGGAAACAAGAGTTAGCTGCAGAGGTTCTCAGGTCTGACAGGTCTGATCGCTTGTTCCTGGAGCCGGACTTCTCAACATCACTCAAAACTCTACTGGGAGTACAGCCAGGGGACCAAAGATGGGGGTCAGCAGGCAGCAACATGGTAAAAACTTTGCCTTTCCTTTCAGCTTGGGGCCTGAATAATGGACCCCACGTCGACCTTTTCAGTTCCTCCCTGCATGTTTTGTAGGCCGGGAGAGTCAGTAAAAGGTCGGTGAAATTTGGCTCATTGTCGGATGTGTTTGATTGTGATTTGTCAGGCTGTGCGCTGGTAACGCTTGCCTGAACATATTGATCATGCTGGCATGAATGTCACCGTTTTCCCATGAAAGTCATAGCAATTTTCAAGAGCTGGAAGTGCCTGTGGGGGTATATAATACTTTGAATGATAACTCAAATATGTACACCAAATGTCTGTATGTTTTGTACTTTTAAGTACAAAACATAAAATGGAAAACACCTTAACCCCAATACTACCTTGATACTACCTTTATTCTAGTGTCAGCCTCTCTAGCTTTCATCCGCTCCCCACAATCAGATTATCCGCTACCTCATCAAATATGAAAAATAACAACTGTTACCAATCATTGTTTGTAAGATGATTCTGGATGTTTTTCTTATAAATATTGCATCTCTCCATGCCAGTATCGTTCAACACTATAATTGCAGGAATATCAGGTTGTAACGTCCATTTATTGGGTTTATTTTCCACCTCAGGTGACCCTAATCAAAGTAGACGTGGTCGGTTTTACCCTGGAGAATTTATTGACTGGAGTTTCCAGGCAACTAAAGTGAAATTTCATGGGTTTAATTTTAGGAACAGTGGCTACAACTGCCACAACAACCGTCCTTGAGTTTTTGTCCTTGAGTTTTTGTCCGTGTTCTACAAGAATAACGCATAAGAAGGTTTTAATTGTTATAGTACGGAGAACACACCAGGGTTCATACTTAACTGTGTAAACTTGACCCCGGCATGTTTAACTTTGCAGATACTTCGACTCACTGTTTAGAAAGGGTAACATAAACATCTTTTATGTCCTTCGTTTTACAATGTGTGACACCCCACCCCATAACGGCTCTGTTAATGACTTTACCAACTAAACCAACACCACCCGGACTCTCAATGAACAGTTACGTATTAACGATGTCCAGAAAGGACCCTCTACAGGACAGGCCTGTTGGCTCGGAGACTGTTACAAACAGAACTGCCCAGTCTTATTTGCCTGCTGAACAACATGTCAAATGTTTGCTCTCCTTTAATGTTGCAGCTCTATTGGGAACGGTACTGAGAAGAGGACACTTAAAACTTGAGAAGTGTTTCTAAATATTGACTGGAAACTTTGTACCCTTTATAGTTGGGGAAGGATCAGTTTGTTTGTGAGGGACCTCAAACGGGCACTGTACATTTCTCAGGGTGTGTACCGGCATGGTGGGATAAATGGTGGGATCATAATGCCTCCGTGCCGACAGAGCGAAGTGTTCGCAGGGATTGACCTTTCTCGTGGCCCGGGTTGGTTTACAGAACAATCCGTCAGGCTTTCGCGGGATTGGTCGGTCAGAGGTCCTGAAATAGTAGATGATGTTTTGGGTTCGGAACGGAGTGAAGAGATGGTTTATTGGATCATTCCCACCTCCCAGATTGAATTTCTGCTCCTGTATTTTTCCCTTTCTGTGGGCCAATTTGTCTCTTCCGTTTCGGGAAGTGTTTTTCATTTAAAGTCCCTACATCAAGGTAGTTAGGTGATGTTTGTTTGGAAAGGTGATGTTAGTGTTGTAATTTTAGCTTGAATGTTTTGGAGCTGGTTGTGAAATTAACAGTAAGTTAGGACTTGTGGGGAGGAAAGCTGATAAAGACAGATAAAGACAGATCAGCTGTATCAGTTATCACACTGGACTATCAACATTATCACTTACCTCATGGAACTGATGTAGTACTGGATAAACTTTCATAAAGACTTGAGTCATGTCTTTGAATAATACATGGACTTGTAAGCACTTCCTGATGCCTGTTTGTATGTGGATATACCAGTTGATAATTCATGAACATCGGATAAAGGGTTGAATGGATCAAAAGGAACTATCGCTTATCAGTGATCTGTTATGTGCATTACCCTTTATCACATGCGTGGGTCCTTTTAGTACATTTGTTATTACAAGCTATCACCTGCTGTCATTTTGGATACTTTGTCATATCTACCTTATCAGTAGTATCAGTTATCAAAAGGGTATACCGTACATTTATAAAGTTGTATCACATTTGTACTTATCACATGGTTTTAATCATGTTTGCCAATCATACCCTGGGTTAAAGTTTGACTGTTATGACATGACATATCATACAGATGTGATATTAGTCCTCTATGGTAGAAGGGGTCAGGAGTATATTGATTGTCCTGTCACAGTGTTGACTTTTGAGATTAAAGAAGACACAAGGGTCAGGATGGTGGTGTGAGTCAGCTGTATTGTATTATATAAATCAACAGGAAGTCTGTACAACAGGTAGACAGGTGGGATTCCTCAGGATCCGCTCAGGTGTAACCTACAAGAACCTGTCTTGGAGAAGTTGGGTCACATTTGTAACGAATTAGCTACAGTTTAACTCCTGTTTCTCTCTTACTTCATCCAACCATAAAACAGGATGTAGGAACTTGATTAGCTCAGCTTGCTGCTGTGGTAAATGATTGTCTCGACACTGTCTGAAGATAAACCAATCAATTAGAAGGGAAGACTAACGATTTCCGTAACAAGGAAATGAGATTTTCTTGTGTTCCAACTCCAGCTGAGACCCTCTTAATGTCTCAGCATGGCCTCCATGGTCTCAGTGATGCAGAAATGAGGACAGATATTCATTAAATAATGTCTAGACTATAGTATAAATAATGAGCAAGGGATTTTGTAGGCCTGTTTTTTCAGCCCTTTTTGACGACGATCTGTAAACATAATTAACTCTTAAGTCGTACTGAGTAGACTCTTTGCAGGAAATACCAACGTTTATTGTGTATTGTGATAACAATGATCAGAAGTGGGACAGGTGGATTGTTGTTCTTTACCTGTGGACTATTGTTTACATGAGGGTGTTTTATGACATGGATTATGGTAGTAGGTAAACTTGCAACTACTGGAGAGTTACTACTGGTAATACTAATAGGAGGATGGGATAAAATGTATATTTAAATGGTAAATGTTTGTGAGGGAAAGGGGTATGGGTTCAAATTGCAGTTGGGAATGGAACTTCTTGATAGGTATAGACTAGTGGAATACATTTATTGAATAGATTAGGTCAGTGTACCTGGTTATAATTTATATATAAAAACTAGCTATAGGAAATTGGAAAGCTCTATTGTACTACCAGCTATTGACGAAACATTACAATCAAGTTTGACTGAAGAAAGAAAAGAAGTAACTCCTGTGGTGCCATCATCTCTTCCCAACTCTTATTCTTTGTCACTCACCCTGCTCCCCTAGGCACACATCTAACAACAACAGCCTAAAAGTACCACTCCTCTGTTTGTTGTCGGTCAGGAGGTAATTACTTGTGAAATACCGTCCTGCAGCCAGAAAGGCAACATTTTTACTTATCAGTTCAAATCTCAGGACAGGAGAATTCATTCCTTTCCCAGGCGGGACCTAAAGACAAGAGGCTCGCTTCGCAAGGCATCAAACTTTTCCACACGAGTGAAAAGAGTTACGGTGACGTCTAACTGGTTAATAGAATGTAATTAGTACTCGTGGTGAGTTAATGAGAGGGGAAAATTGTATTATAATTGTCAGGGGAGAGCGCGAGCGGAGATGACCTAGAGCAACAGGTTGCCTATCTGGCGTGTCGCCCACCCATGGTCTACTGGGTACTGTAAACACACGGGGTTATCCACAGAAGGGCCCAGGATAGGCACCTGTGCTGTGGGCGTGGGTGTTGCACTGGTGAGAGCCCAAGTGACACCTGTGGGTGAAGTGTTCTGGTGAGGCACTCCAGTGCAGATAGGAGAAGGCTTGGAAAGCACTGGTGAGAACTGAGAAGCCTGGGGCCTGCCACCTCTGTATGGAAGACAGGTGGACACTGTGACAGGAAAGAGTTTGTGGCATTACATTATAGAAACTCTGGATAAGGAACACTAGGCAGGAAGCCTGGTAGAACTGTTGAATCCTGGCAGACATCAGGACAGTGTGGTTGGACTAACATTTACAGAATCACCATGACAAGCAGTTCAGGTAAGATCTGTCAACTCTACCTTAAGTTTTCATAGTCTCACTCTTACATGTTACGAGAACATCTTCATGTATACTGTAAGCTCAAGGATATATTATGCATGTCACATACACATTGAGAGATAAATTTGGATCTGACTATGCTACACTGTACATATCATTTCATATCGTGTATGTATGACTAGTGGAGAAAGTGACCAGCCACTTCTATCTTGGTTTTCGTCAACAAAGGTTTAATTGTTGTCTAGCAATTGTTGCTATCAAGGCAAGTGGACAGGTAAACCACCAGGTGTGTCATTATCTGGCTGCAGAACTGTCCTTACCTTTGTGCAGGTGTGTTATTACCTGGGGAATTCCATTTTAGCTCAAGACACATAAACCAAACTGCTAAGCTGAAACCTTACACTGTCTGGCTTATTTTCTATAGTAGGAATGTCATATTCACAACTGCATCTCCTCAGTACTCTATGTTAAGTACTGTATGATTATGTTCTATTGGTTTCTCCTTTAGAGGATAAAAACTCCTCGGGGACAATGTGGATTGTGCTGAAGTGTCGATCATCATGTAGATATAAAGTCATCATTGTGGAATGTCCTGATGTCCTATTGTACCCACAGTTGCTCTGCTATGGCAACCTATAAAATGCGTGATGCACATTCAGAAATATGTCTGTACAAAGTCAACACAATGGACCCATTTTGCAGAACTGTACTTGAATGCACTATCAGGATGACTTGGGGGAAAAACTAGTTGTCCGACCCCGTTATTATTTACCGCTGCCTGAGGGCCCATGTTTCCCCGTAGTCAGGATGTTGTAGAACCATCAGGAAACAGGTTGTTGCTGCATACCTGTCCCTAATCTGCAGGTTGAGATCACCTGGATTCCTGCCCACCTGTGTCATGTGGGTCGCCACAACAATACTGCGGCTGTGCATAAGATTTTTGGCCCTGGCAGGATTTTTAGCTTTAGTACACTGTCAGTTGCATAGTTCACGTTTTCGGCAGGGAAGCAACTTTGAATTGAAGGCATAAAGCCAAAACGACTGGTATCTAGGCTGAGATGTCATGAAGAATAGAAGATATGACTATTATGAGGAAAAGTGGCAAGAAAAGATGCTCATATGTAATTTTGATATGTGATCAACCGCATCTGGCCTGTTCATGCATCTGATTTATGTTAAAATTGTTCTTTTATTTTTGAAATCTTTGTCAATCAAGTGCTAACAATGGTGTAGGTTCATACCTGTATCTGTAGAGATAACAGTACAGGCTTTAGGACGGTTAGATCAGTCAGGTATAAAGATTGATATCTAACTTCTCCAGTCAGGAATGTGAAGTTTTCTGTTTCTCTTTTCAGAATCTGAAATTCAGAAAGACTTCATATTCAATGCAACTTACTGTCTCCAATGTTCACTCTTTAATCAGCAAACAATAAACCGGATGGTAAGTGAGTGTGAGTGAATGATAAAATTTTACAGATGAAAGACCGACCGTTTACTGAGCCTGTGAAACAAAAAGGTTCCTTGTGCTGCTGGGTAGCACAATGGAAATTCCTGCTAACCACAGTCTGTACTGAGTGCTGCTTATCACTAACTCCCTCCAGCCTGCACCTGCCCAGTAGGGACTTGCACCTCTGGCCATGCATGGTGACAGGTATCATCAGGAGTGTTTACCTGTGTGGGTATGACCAGGTAAGGAAGGATGTGGCCTGTCCTCACCTTTATGGCTCCACTGGTCTGCCAAGTCTTCCTGAATACCAGCCACGCTGTCTCAAGGACAAGTCAATTTGTTTCCCTGGGAAAGTGTGGATTTAAAATGTCTTACCATATCTCTTTTCTGAGAATAAATAGTTGGATATCATCTATCCTAGTGTATTGCCTCCTACAGACAATTTATCATAACATTAAAATATTGCACTTTTACATTTTGCTGTAGCTCATCTTGGACACAATTTATTGTACTAACACTTTAACATCTTGTTCTCCAGTCAAGCAATCTTTTTCAATGCTAAAACAGGTACCGGACAATATGTTCTGCAGTAGCTCTAAAAGACAATCCCTTGCAAGTTGCAACAGTAAAACATCACTTTCTACAGTATACTATAGCTCCTCCATGTTTTTCTATAGCTAAAGACCAATTATCAGTGTACCTGATGTTGTAGGGTTTTTGTTCTGTTTTGTCTCACGGTTAGTTAAGCAGGAAGGACTAATACCTGTGCCGACATTCCGTAACAACAAAAGTGGCCTTGTTAACAGTTTAGCTCACGAGGATGTTGTCCCACGGTCTTAACCTGTATGACTCCACAGGAAGCACCCAGCTAGACCAAGTGTCTCACCAGTAAGGTTTGTGGTGCTATTTATGTAACTGTTGTGAATAGGAAGATATTTTATAAAGTTGTAGTACCAATAGTTGGCTTTATCCAGCCTTGTGCAGATTGACTGGAAAATTGCACAGTTCACCACAAAATGTCAATGACTACTAGTATTAGATCATTATATGATGTCATGTCTTAAAGCTTAGCAGACTTACAGAAAAGGTCATATGTAGATAGAAGGACCCTTGCTATTTGTGAAGTACTAGTATACACTTTGTCTGTGATGAGTGTACACTGTTTGTCTGTGATGAGTCGGTGATGAGAGCGTGAAGAGGTTGAGTTGACGGATGTTTAGACACTACTCCGTGTTGTGGTGCTGGGTAGGTAGTAGACATGCATTAGCAGAGACAACAGGAAAGACTCATCAGCCTGGTTCTCATGGCAGGGAGGGGCGGACAGGTAAGTGGGACGCCATGCTGTCCTGACTCACAACAACCTGGAACTAATGCAGACTTGTGCCTGGTGCAGACACCTGTCCACTCCTAGCAAGCCTGGAACACCTGGGAATACCTGTCCACTCTTAGATAGAAAACATGCTCTTTCCTCGAATAGACACATGTCCTTACCTGGTGATGTAGTATAAACACCTGTACTCCTCTGGTACATGCACCTACATTCACCTGGTACAAATGCCTGCATATCACGTGGAACTAATACTGACAAAAACACCTGTATAAACACCTGTATTCACCTGGAAAAACACCTGCACTCCTCTCAAAAGCACCTGTACTAACCTGGAACAGCCACCTGCATTCACCTGGAACAAACACCTGCATTCAACTGGAACAAACACCTGCATTCAACTGGATCAAATACCTGTACTCACTTAGAACAAATACCTTATTACATGTGGCACAGACACCTGCATTCACCTGTAGCCAACAGCTGCTCTCACCAAGAGTAGATTGCTGTCTTTCCTGGAACAAATTCCAGCATACAGCTTCATGCCACAGTTATTTTTTGTACCTCCCATTCAAATGTCTTTTTGCACATGTTTCCATTATTTTACACTGTACCTTTTGTAAATGCAACGTACAGTACAAAAGCCTGCCATGACCTGCACACGAATGGTTTAGGTCAGGCCCATTTCTTTCTTCTGTATACCACATGACTATATCCCTGTATGACATCACCAGTTTACCTGAATACAGATCATTTGTACAGCATATCCCAGAAGGAAACCAGCAGCTTAGCCAGTATTGACATACTTGCTGCCAGTGGTGAGTTGCCATTTCAGCTTGTATATAGTTAGACCGTAAGCTATAGTATGTACATGTACATCTACACGTGCACAGAAAAAGGACCAAGCAACTGCATGCTGAGGTAACATGTTCCAGGTCACTCTTGTCAGCATCATTTTTGAAAAGTCCTTTTGAAATTCTTTGAATCAGTACATTCATACATTCTTTGTCATCTCACACACACAATGTTCTTGGATGTACAATGTATGCAGTCAACCTGCACACACAATGTTCATATGTATTTATTTTGCCAGTAATTTTGAATCAGTAGACTTAACTTAACTCAGTATACTTAACATTAACATTCTAAGATACACATATTGCTCCATACTCCTTTAGTAGACCTTAAACTATTTGCTGAACTTGAAGTCTTTCCTGTATGTAAGTTATGGCCGTTACCTGTGAGATTTGTGTGCTGTTACCTGTGATTTGTGTGCTGGGATTTACTCGCAAGTTCTTTTATCAGTGTGACAGGTTCTTGGAAGGAAATATGACACGGGATGAAGAAAAAAAAAACAGAATCTTGCTGTCATCTTTAGTCTGCCATGTTTTGATATGCAGTGTCTTACAAACACTGAGCATAGAAGTAGGCTTACAGCAATGTTTGTATGTTAGGAATGTTCAAACTCGTGTGACACGTGTGAGTTATGTCTGTTGTGTCAAGAACATCAGCAATGTACGTAACTCACAAGGAATGTACAATGCAAGATATAAACGTAACAATGTTGACAAAATAAGAAACTAACTTAGAGCTTAGCATCTATGTTGCATACATGTAAATCATTGTTTCTCAGTCCAAGGAGGTCCTGCTCAGTGTCCAACCTACGATTAGAGGTGTCTATTTCAACATGCCCCTTTTCGTTTGGAATATCCATTTATTCGGAACTTTACCAAGGTCAAAGTCTGATTATAAACACAGGTTTTCCTCAAGGTTAACTGGTTACCTTAGGGTGACAGTCATCAATGTCAGTCTTTTTTAGTTGTCAGCTCTCTCCTTTCATGTGTTACTACTTTTGATAATCGTAACATTCAATTAACACAGACCTAGAGAGAAGGGCATTCTCGACATAACATGCTTAACTAGATTAGGAGTATATATTTAACATCAGAAGGTCGGAAGTTTTACTGTGTTTTGAAGGTCCACAAGATAAAAGCTACAGTATGGAGGGAATGTTGTTTCCCTATTGAGCTGTCCTGTGGCCATGAGTTGTTTCCTTCTTTGATGTAAGACTTCAAAGCTGCCCTGCATGGTGCTGTGAGCAGGGCTGGAAGGCAGCAGGGTGGGGTACGCTAAGTGGTTTAGGCAGTAACAAGTCAGCTTCATGCTTCTTATGATTCTGGCAATAACTCAATTTTGGTTAGTTTGTTTCCAACTCCAAGCAAATGCCCTTTCCATTGTCATTACTTCTGAGTTACGAAGAAATGTTTTGGACAGTTTCAACAGTGACCTACATTGTAAGTTAGTGGCTATTGAAAGTCATCAGAAGTTTTTTCTGCACACCTTTCTGGATACTAGACTGGGTATTGTCTTTGTAATTGTCACTGGAAGGCCATGGTACTTGTATTTTGTTATTGCACATTCAAGTACATGTATAATACTGTACTTGGACACTAGGGCAAGGGGAAAACATGGAATAAAAGCATCTACCAGTAGATGCAAACCCGGTATCTCTATTGTTTTGGCCATTTGTGTCAGACTCAGTGAGACAAGCCATGGGGTCTGGGAGTTTGAAGTGAGACTTGAACTGCTACAAGTCATGCCAGATCTCAAGACATGTCAGCGGGGCAGGAGTGTTGTGTCTGGTGTAGACATGGCTGGGTGACAGACAGGGCTGTCCTGCTTTGTCACACTCACACCTCCTCACTGTACAGGTCTGGAATCAGTCACCAACCCTCTCTTCCATTTACGGTTCGAACCATCAAGGTACATGTTGGGGTTTTGAACCCTGGATTCCTGGTGGATTCGAACCCAGGCCCTCAGGTAAGGTGCAGAATCGCGAGCTCACATGTACTCAATAGTCATGTACTACCATGCTAACATTTTTATACCAACCATTTTTTTTACCACTTTTTGGAAGCAAGGCAAGCACATACATTATTAGATTACTGGTAACTGTCAACATAATGACATAATTTTCACTGTACAATGTTCTGTATTGTACATATAGTACTATTAGTAGTAGTGGGTAATGAAATGTCCTTGTCGCTAGGTAAGGGTGTTGACATTTAGAAAGGTACACACCTGAGGTCAGCAGATAAAATTTACATTGTAGATCACATACCTGAGTCCCCTAGGCCTCACTTAGTGTTTCAGTTGCTAAGCTGGCTCATAGTTACAGAAGAATTGTCAGAAATTGGCAAGTTCAAAAGTCAACTGGCATGATCAACCACCGGTACTACTCGTTAGTTACCCTGTTTGCTGGACAAGTCATGACCCAAATTAGTAAAAGATTATACACGTTTTGATACATGGACGCTAGCTTTTGTCAGAAGAGCATTGGAATCTTAGCTTTTTAAATTTGTCTTGAAGCAGTTTTGTCAAACATATCACTTAGAAAATCCCAGATATGGCCTGAATTGGCTTAGGTTTATCTTTAGAATGATGACATTTTGTATTATTTAACTGCTTGTTGATTTTAAGTGAAAGCTTTTTCAAAGTTTAGGTGAAATTATCACTACATGTTTGGACGCAGCAGGAAGCTTAGCTCAATGTTATCCTCAGGATCTGTGGTATTGTTGTTGTTTCCATTTTACTCCTTCAACACAACCTTTCTGCCTGTGTGCCCTTCTGTAGCTGGTTTAAGTTGGCTGTGAAAGCCCTGCTTACGTCAGCTGGGTAAGCCTTGTTTACAGACCAGGCGCTGTTTGTCATGCAGTGTTCTATGGTTAGTCATCAGAACAGAGGCAGAGCAAACGTTGACGTTTGCTGAACGTGCTTGACGCCAACGCTTGAGCCAACCGGGGAAACTCGCAATTAGGTTCGCCGTTTGTTTGCGACCCCGGGGACGTGTGGCCGCGGTCCTGGCGAGACGTCCATTTTCGCTTGTAACGACAAGGCCATTCGCCATGCTCCGTGGTGCTCTACAGAGATGGAGAGATAGCGCGGCGTTGACAAATCACGGCGAGGGTTCCACTCATTCCCGGCACGTCCTGCGCGTTCCCAGCATCGCGATTGTTGAGTGCAAACACGAGAGGGCCCTTGGCGGGTCAACAGGACGAGACCAGCACGACCTGGCCACGAACCGTTGGGCCCGTTTGTTGATCCACTGATATTTACTCTGTCAATTGAAAAGTCTGTCTACGATGATTCAGCCCGGTAAAACATCAGTTGTTGTGGTTGGAGCCATTGATGGACTCATTTGTGTATGGCTGCAGATATGTTAGAAACACTTGATTTGCGTCTATGAAACTGAAAGGTTGCTCTACAACATTGAACTTTGGAAGGAAAAGTCTTTGTTTGAACGTTCAGATTTGTACAAGCTTGTACAAGTCAGAGAATACACTGTACATCCCTAAGGCCTCCACAAGTCGACAGTACCCTCAGGACTGCTTACAACTAGCTTCCACCATGCAGCCTGCACACAGAGGTGTTCCGCTGGTCAGATTCAAGATCACTTCAGGTGAGTCGACCACCATTGGGAGACAGGAGGGTTCTTGTCTGCTCTTAACACTACTTCTTTTATGTACAAGGACCTTTCCACTTGTTCAGGACAATTGTGTTGTGTTAAGTTGTGTTAAGATATACTAAATTGTCGTCCACAGTATATACCGGTAATTAAAAGTTTGCTTAATTTGTGATTTTAGCTATGGACATAGAAGTGGTTGCTCTTTGCAGGATGCCATGGCAATAACCTTTCCATCAAATCAAATGATCATGCCTGTATTAAGTTGTACCATGAAATCACCCAATAAAGTCAGCCAACAGGCTACCTCCCAGTACTGTGGTGTTCACTACATTTGTACTCTCCAGGCAGCGGTTGGTGGGGAAGATTGTTACCTTTCTATATATACCCCGTTTTTCTTGTACCTACTATATAGAACTGGGATATACAGAAAGATAACAATCTTCCCCACCAACCTCTGCTTAGAGAGTAGGTGATCACATGTATTTCATGGTGGTTGTCAGTGTAGGGTACAGTATAACAGCTTTAGCTTTGCTCAGTGTCGGAAGTGAGGAGACAGACACCAATGGCAATGTCTCCCTGCCAAAGGCACCGCCCTGGTGACACAGAGCAGGACTGCACATGGACAGGCTCACTGCCACCCGAGGCAAGGTCATGACCAAGGTCACGTGTTCAGCAGGGCTGGACTGGGCAGTGTCAGAACCTGGCAACTCTTGTCTGGCAGGGAACATTTCACGGTCATGGTCAAGTTTGTCTGTAGCTTTACAAAGGAAGGAATGGTTAGATCCAATCTCCAAGCAGATCTTTGGAGTGAAATTGTAATCTTCTTCTGTCCACTGTATTTTCCCTAGCCTGGGCGCCATCCCTTTTTATAACGGGCTCCTTGCTCACTTTTTTGGGTCAGTGAGTGCAAGGAGCACCATTATGAAATGGACAGCACCCAGGCTACATGTATCCCCAGACTTACTACACTGTAATACCTAGTACGGCTCCCATGTCTTCCAACACATGAGGAATTGCTGCAATATAAATCAGGGCGGCCCAGTATGTTTGGTCATCAGCCAGTCTCTCTAACGTTACATCCTTCCACTAAGTTCCAGTTCAGTTTTACTGTTGCACATTTTTAAATGGTTGTGATTCCTCCTCCAAAGATCTGCTTGGAGATCAGCCAGGTCAGGGACTGAGCCAGCTCCAGCCCATCAGGCCATCTGTCCTGCTGCCTTACCCTGTTATCCCTGCCTGACTGGGGCAGGAAAGTGTGAAATGGAGAATTCATCAGGGCCCAGTTGGTAGCCAGGGTTATCTGTCACACTTGATAGGTGGATCTACTCCCCCTGCTGGAGCCAGGCAGTGATAATTTGAAAGTCACTGATGCTCAGGTGTAGCTTTAAACAATGCATGGGTAATCAGTGGCAGCGGGAGGGGGGAGGAAGGGTTTTTGTTATCCCAATGCAGCGGTAGCTTTAGGCAAATATGAAAGTTGTTAACATTGAAAAAAAAAAGCAGTTTAGCAGATCTTTTTGCATAGTTTTTGTTGTATGGAGAAATATCAATTTAACATTTGTTTAATCAAAAACCCAGTGTTTATGATTATAAATACAATACAGGTACAATGTATGTCATCTAGTATAACATTTATATGGTCCTAGTAACGTAGCCACATACATGCAAAATGTGGTTATAGCTATAAATCAAGGCACATAGCTACATGTACAGACAATAAATATTAAAACCCTCTTATATCATACATGAACAATAAGAAGTCAAACATGAGACAAGTCCCCTTGACGCTGGCTTGACTACATGGAAGTATAATGTTTATGTAATCAAACTGCATTTTCCGCCATATCCATGGATAGGTCACTGGAGCACATTCATCAGCTCCCCTGCAGAGTAAAGACTCCCCTGGGTTCTCCTGACAAGCCTGGCTTTATTGGGGTCAAATAGAAGTCATGACAATGAGAGGGGAACAAACATTAAGTAATCAATTGTAAACAGTGATTGACATTTACTTCGGTTTGGGTATAATTAATTTGTTATTGTAATCTACATGTATGCTGTAAACTCTGTTACATCAAATCAATAGTTTCATAGGTGAATAGAATCTGGTTGGTTATATAAAGGGCTTTCTCAGCTAAATTTTGTCTTGAATATGAGGAAATATTAAGAGTCATTTCCCTCCCTTGTTAGTGTGAATCTGGAGCTTTTGAAGCTTGTATGGTTTCAGGCTGGATTCAGTTAACGTTATTGTACAAGTCTGTCTATAGATTGTGGGAGGTCCCTCTATAGTTGTTATGTAAATGGTAGATGCGGAAATGGTTTATTTTCTCTGCTAGACTGGAAAGATAATTATCATATGATGGACTGCTGTCTACAACTGTATCTAAAGCCAGACATTTCTAAATGTGGCATTAAATCCACATAGATTAATTGTAAATTACCAACACAACCCAAGTACAAAGTTACTTTAAGGCAGCTATGATTGAAAATTGCATGTCAAAATGTATGACTGCCACGGCAGCCATGCATAATACATAGAAAAAATTAAGCATTTTTTAATGATTTGACGCAAAAAATATCCTCCATGATGGAGACATACTTTGTGACTCTCCTAGCTTGTCCGCAACCATCTCCCTGCTGAGGTTAAGCCTTTTCTTTAGGTAGCAAATATGAATTGATTTGGCACCAGGCAGGATGTGGAAGGTTAAGGGTGAAACCCAGTTCCATTCTAATCTCTTTTCTCTGCCATTTTTCATGGTTACAGCTACATTAGACTACATGTGTAATGTTACTATGATAAACTGAACAGATAAAGCTAGACAAAGCCCTGGGAATCCGATCTTACCTTGTATTTCCTTCTTCTTTTGTATCCATATTGATTTTTCAGTCTATCTTACTTGCGGTAAGATGGAATCCATTTGTCTTCCTAAAACTGAGATGAAGCAATTTCTAACCATTCAGTTACAAAAGTGTTGCTACCTTCCTCCAGGTGCCAGTATGGCTGGAGGAGTGGTTTACATGGTTAGTGGTGTTTGTTGTACACTTCTAGTCTAATGAAACCCCAAAAAAGACAGATGCCTGAAAATCCTTTGTTCTGACTTCCCATACTGACTTCTGACTTCCCAACTAAAACATAAATCGCACAATTGAGGAACTGTAAACACACCAAAAGTTTGTTTCTTATTCACGAACCATAAACTGCAATTGCTCTTGACATAGCCTGATTAATGTAAATAAACGACTTGTTTACCCCAAAGTCTATGATGATTGTCTTGTACACTAATTAATGTGCTTATTTTACAATGAGATTGTATATGACTATTACTTCATTATTACATGCCGATCAGGCATAGCAGTTACAGCAGTTCATGATTTGTTATTACGACACTGCCCTTGATTAAACTTTGGTGAAATCATCATGTAATAAAATTGAGTTGATGAAAAAGTGTTGTGACAAATGATTATTACATAATTAATTTGCTGTATAGAGAGCTCATCAAAAAGGAGTTTGTTACAGGGGAATTATCTTTTAATAAATGTTACTGAAGAAAAGCTCATCAGAAGGTGGTTTATTAAAAACAGAATTACCCTGTAATGGATGTAACTGCAGAAAGCTCATCAAAAATTGGTTTGTGGCCAAGTAATGATAATAATATATGTAATATATGTAATAAGTGTAACTGAAGAATAGTTCATTAGACAGTAGTTTATTACAAAAACAATTACACTGTGAGCTCATCATACAATAGAATTACCCTTTGATAAATGTAATGTGAGAAATGCTTATCAAAAAGTAGTTTGTTAGTTACAAAATAATTATTATCTAATCAGTGCAACTTGCATATAGAAAAGCTCATTGGAAAATAGTCTGTTATGAAAGCATTACTAGAGTATGTACTGTAATATAAATTAATGTTTCTTAAGAAAAGCTCATATGAAAGTGTTTTGTTTTATAATTACTGCATTAAGCTGATGACTATAAGTATGTTTGATGATGTTTGCCTGCAGATGTATATATAGGATATACATGTATGTATGTATGTATAAGAACATTATTTATGAATTCAGGAAAATCTAATAATCATTATCAAATACAGCAGCATTAGCATTCAAGGAGCAACATGAAGTTTCATTTGGTAGTTTGGTGAATGTGCAATTAACCCAAAGGTCTAACAAATCAATTACTTTGAAGCTTGAGTTGAAGAATTTGTGACATAAATGGCAAGTATAGGTATGCAGATGTGAAGTTAATTGTGCTGGACACATGCCCTGGATGTTGGTCCTGCCAAAAATTGATTAATCGTTAGCGGAATTAACCCTTATCAAGCCGGATGATGTATATTGATTATGGCGCCAAACACTGCAATTGATCATAAAGAACTCTGTGTAGTCAATAAGAGGAGATGTTTATTTAGTCTCATATCTAAGTGTCTATCTTGGCTTGTGTCCAAACACGCTCATCTCAAGCTATTACTTAGTATTAGCTGTACAGAGACGTGGATCAGTAGAGGTTTATTGAAGATACAGACCAGATTCCCAGTCACAGAGTACAGAAAGATCTCTCTATCCAGTTTTACGTCTTTTTCCCCCAAAACTGCAAGTCTTTTTTTTTAAGCAAGATTTTTTTAACGGCTGGATGTCCGGACATGTCTGGGTCCAACCCTTGGGATTGAACCTGGGTCCCCTTGCTTGACAGTCAGATGCTCTACCACTACACCACACCACACAGAAGCACGAGATACATACCGTTCTAAAATGTAGTATTTTGTTGTACAGTGCTACTTTTGCCATTATGGCATATCTTCCCTATAAGTACATAGTCTGCCATAACTGCTATATAATCAGCTATATCTCCTTTTGAATACAACAGCTGGTTCCTGTAGTTCAGTGTTTCTTTAGCACCGCCGACCTTGAATTGCAGCCAACTTCAACTTAATCTACAATGTAGCTTCCAAATAGTATCAACACATGCCAGCCTCCCACCGCTTGTGTTACAGATAACACACATCCTGTTGGAACTGACTGGGGGATAAAATACATGTATAAGGATTGTTGGCAATACCATTGAACTCCATCTGTTCCTAGATGTCTTCTTACTTCTTAGGGATATCAACTGTATCTGCAAAGTTGCGAATAACCAGCAGTAGAAGTAGCTTTCTTTGGCAAAAGTTTGTAGAAGGGACAAGAAATAGAAGAATAGAGTGACCCAACCATGTGCCAGCTGACAGGTTATGTCATCAACACTTTTATTTTGTGTAATGAAAGTTAATTGTAACGTCTTGCTCAGGGCTTATTGCAAAATGGTAATGAAGAGACTCTAAGCAGAGCAATGATGACTGCAATTTGTTTGATTTCTCCTTTACGGTTTGTCTTAATTGCTGGTTTATAAGATTGTAATACTGTAATAATCAGCTAATTGTTTCTCAATCAACTGGCTTATCAATTAAGCGCACAATGAATGCGACACAATCAATCAATTAGTTGATTTTCACTAATTAATCATTTATGACTCCGTCAACAGAAGATCGCTCTTCTCTTTTGACTGATTCTTTCATCTGTCCATCATTAATCACTCTATCCTACCCTGCTGGTTGGTATTCCTATCAGGAGCTATTAATAAAGCATACAGCAGCATGGAAGGGCTTTCAAGTGGACAGGCTATATAAGAATGGTGCTTGTTGAAATCAATCTTTGTTGTTTACATTTCTTTGTATGTAGTGCTTCCTGTAGAACTAGACAGACTAAAAGGCTCTGTCAGTTGTAAGACCTTATATAACATATGTAAGAGGTCAATAGGCTATAGTCTATAATCTGAGATTTAGTTATTCCATGGAGAACCTCCTTGGTTATTCTACTTGTAAACATCAGAAGCATCAAAGGAAACAACAAGGTAAGGCAGGAAGTTTTTCCATAACCCCTTTCTCTGTTGATAGAAGCTATCATAAACCTTTCTGTCCCACTGGGCCTCTTTGGTGATGATCATTTTTCATTTCAATGGTTCAAATGTACAGAAGTAATACTGAGGTTCAGTGCAGATGAGATACAACCTAAAGAGAACTAAGAAACCTTTAGCTGGCTTTGAGTCAGGACCCAGTCTGAAGAAAACAGCAAGATGTATATTCAGCATCCCGTCAGCTGATTGTCCTACATGTCAGAGATTCCTCACATTTATTCTTGAGATCCAATCATGGAGGACCCTGATTGCCTGAGATGAGACGAAATCCTGTCTTATCGGCCAGCCGCTATATTAAGGTGTTTGGGTTGCAGTCTTTTGGTTTATAGCTGATCGCACGAACATGACTGTGTCTTGGACAAAAGGACTGGGGCTGCAAGTCTTCATTCAGGCAACACGGTGATGATCAAATCTCCAGCTCTTGAAACAGCCTGTATGGTAAGGAGATTCTTACAGTTTTCATCTCTATAGGTCTGTGGCTTCTGAGTGCTTGTTTTGTCGTTAGGTGGGGAGGAGAATGTGTAGTGCGTCATGTCATTGTTAGCCAGACAAGCACAGCTCGTGTGGTCAGCACCAGTCAGGATATTTAAACAGATGAGGAATTTCCTGGCTGTCCTCAAACATCCACCAGTCCTTATAAACCAGTAGAGATCAGCAGTTCCACCATCTTGTCCTCAGGCCCTCCTGAGTCTTGAGTCAGCATCCTCAGAACCACACATCTCCCTTAAGTCGTCTTTGTTGTACAAAAGGGAAGTCTCCTTTGTTAGCCTGACTAGGACATATGTCATAACAGGTTATCCCATAATATAAGTTCATATTCAGACTCACTGTCCATAGGGCTTCATTGAAGTCCAAGTTCATGTATTGCCATGTTGCTGAATTGACATGTAGATGGTCAAGACAGCTGACTCAAGGCTATATTATGTCCATGTATTGGTCATGGCTGTTCTAGACTAAGTCTACCGCAGTGACTGCTAGACCAGCTATGTAGCCCAAATGACTCATATACTGTATAGGCTATCAGTTATGGGCTGTCCATATGTTCTTCACATTAGTGGCCATTCTAAAGCTGCATGTAATGGCTATGTATGGCCCTGGTATTCCCCACATTAACTGCTCCAAGGGCTAATGACTTTGTGTGGTCCGTATATTTCCTTACCTACCATCTGTCCAGTCAGGGGTCAGCATTCAATACTACCCCAGGCTATTATTTGTAGTTTCTGGTGATCACCATGACAACAGACTTCCAGCTGACCAATGGAATCTAGCCTGGGTCAGGGCCTGTCCTGCTGGGAGGGTCAGGTATAGTTTCACACATCCTCCCTTTGCTTGCTGGTAGTGCTCTGTAGTTCCTGTCTGTCTGCTGCTTCTGTCCTATTTTCTTCCCTCCCCACCAAGCTTGCCTGTCCCCTCCAGGTCAGCACATGCCAAGGTAAGGAAATGGTGTATGTTTATCAAATAGTGGTATTATAAGATAATTTTTCATTCAAACATTATTGTGTGAAAGCAAATATGCTTGAAGTATAGTACTGTCAGTCTTTGAATTGAATGAGAAATTGTTGTAACACTGCCTTCTTTCACTTTAAGATATTACAGTATCTGAAGTAGTTTTCAGTGACTTCCAGTCAACTGTGTTCTGAGTTTACTTGGTACGTTTGTCCATCACGGTAGGCTGTGTTTTGCAGCCACACACAATGTAAACATGGTGCTGTTCGTGGCCTTGTTGTCGCTTGTCATTTATAGAACGTCATCTTGTTTTCCTGTTCATACAAATGTACCTTCATTTCTGTCTCTTTTTAACCTACTTGCATACTTTATCTGTTTTAGCTGTTACTTCCGTCGGCTATAAGTGCTTTAAGAACCCATTCCATCATGGTTTCTCCGCAGGAATTAAACTATTCCTCCTTGAGTCAAGTCAGCTCTACCCCCTACCCATTTCTTCTGTAGAAGACCTTTAGGTACAGTACTCATGTACAAGTAGGCTTTCCTCAGTAAGTACTTCGGCTTTACCATATCTCACAAACAAAGCTGTCTCCATACCAGCTCCCAGGCTAGCTTTGATATCTGATAGTGGCGGTCCTGGTATCTGGTATAGGTGGGAATCTGATGTGCTCCCAGGGGGACGAGGCTTCAGGATTGTATTTAAATCTGGCGGGTGAAGCACTTTGAAATGCATCAGTCTGTAGTTCCCATGATTTAGCATTATGAAGCTGTGAGTTGACAGGGCCACACTGGCCAGGAGAGGCAGACACCAAGGCTGCCAGCAGTGCTATATCATCAGTCAAAATGTAGCTTGATATATGTGGCCTTGGCACTTTGGCCTCTTGGCTAACTATGAAATATGACATCAGTATTCTTGTATAAATAGAAATGAAGGTTTCCAAAGTAAAGGCCATTCTTAGGCAGAAAAATTACTCAACTGAGCATTTGGTTGTCTTTGTTGGCCCAGCTCCAATACATGGCATGTGGTCCACCAACCATGGAAAATATGACAGAAGATTCAGACAATGCTGCATGCTTACGTGCACATGTACACGTAGTTGAATCGTTTTACTGTAGATATGAAAATATCATGTACTGTTCTTGTTGAAGTTACGGCCAGAGAGAGTAAAACAGCATATTATCTGATGATTAACTATATCAAGATTCCTTTCCTTTACAGGGTGGGACACAAAATTTTCCATGATACTGTAAGTCAGATTATTTTGCTGGAAATTAATTTCAAGGTAGGAGAGGAAATGAGACCTTCACAGTGTCTTAAGTTTGCAGTTGACAAGTCTGTAGAATAGCAATAACACATTGGAAACTCATATTTGCAGTGCAATAAGCTTGTGATGGAAGGGTGGCTGCAACAATAAAACCACTGAAAACATGTCGAATAATTTATTGTACAGTAATTATCAGTTTCAGTTTCCTAACCCTTCTGATTTGGCCCATTTAGAGCCTTCCGTGTC
Organism: Branchiostoma belcheri; assembly: GCF_001625305.1. NCBI lineage: Eukaryota > Metazoa > Chordata > Leptocardii > Amphioxiformes > Branchiostomatidae > Branchiostoma > Branchiostoma belcheri. Next base: position 3,204,713 of record NW_017803854.1, on the reverse strand, counting down.
TTATCACTCCACAGGTTTCCTCCCAGGTTTCCCTTCCTGTTCCTTATGTTTTGTTTGTTTCTACTTTTAGTCATGATGCTCAACATCCCATAACTCGTACATAAGAAAATCTACATACAGTTGAACCTGCCCTAAGGCAACCGCCCAGGGATCCGAAGAAAAACTTCAAAAAGCAATTGCCATAGCCAGGTTTGAAAAGGTGATTGTCTACGCAAATTTTTGACAATATAATATTGTTTGTCAATTCACAGATGAGCTAAGAATACAAACTCGAGACATGTTTGTTGACCAGGGTTTTTCGCACACTAAATGTTTACAAATGTATGTAACCAATATCATGCCGAAACATTCTTAGGGGCACTTTAGACTGACGACGGTTCGATAGTCGTACGAATGTTTATCGTCAAGATGTTGCCGGCGACGGTATTTTACAACCGTCTAAAGACGATCAAAATAGTCGCACGACGGTAATCCTCGAATCGTCGTCACTACCACCTCGGACCCTATCGTGCGATCCTTCAGCGGGGGGTCCGAGGAGGATTTCCCACCGTCTAAAGTGAACCGTCGCCGGCGAAGGAAGTGGGAGGTCATTTGCCTTATGCAAATAAGCCTGCAAGCGTTTTTTCATGTCCAAGAACATCGCCCGTATCATTAAATGTCGTCAAACCAAAGACTTTATATCGTCATATGTGTCTAGTACAATCCCCTGCCACCAATCGCTACTTCTCCGGTACGAACCGATCCGCCGATCCACATTTCCCGGCCAATATAGCCAGGCCGACGGCAGCACCGAACGCCGGGTTCAAACCTGGAGTATTGCCCCGTTCGGTGCATGTGCCTCAAGGCCCCTTCATTGCTGGGCACAAACTTGGCGTCTCATCCACAGGACAACAAGTTAAAAGCAGAATAAAAACAATCTGCTGCAGCATGCCGAAAAAAGGGGTTCTCTCGCCATTTTGAATTGGCGCGCGGCGTGCCATCCTGCGCTGCGGGTGTCCGCCACACTTTCTGGTCATGTGTCTAAAGCCAGCCGTCGCCCACAACGATTGTTGTGCGATCGTATACCGTCGTCAGTCTAAAGTCGGCCTTAGTTTTCCCAGTATACTACTATGACGTACATATGGGAGTCAGATAGAAATGCAGCTATTTGCAGCCCATCTGGTTGTACTGTCTAACCCCATATAGTCAAAACAACAACAGATGTAAATATTTGGGTTGTCAGCTATGTGGAGTTCTCAGTTATGTGTGGAGGGGGGGGACATGTGAAGGATGTCTGTCAGTATGATTGTCAGCTTAGCACATGGTCTGTGGAATACATCAGTACACATGTATGAAAATCCTTGAGTATGTGCTGAGATGTATGTTTTCATGTCTTCACATTTCTGAGCTAAGATGTCATCACATCTTCCTACACTTTGTACACATTGTACTGAAAGTAGCCTGGGTACTATGCTAGAAAAAAACCTAGCATAGCAGAGCAAAATCCAAATGATACCCAGGCTATACTGAAAGTGAAAGTGCCACTTGTGCACTGTAGACATTGGCAAATCATGTGAACATGAAACATACATTTGTACATATAGCTGTAAGAAACAGGAGGAGCCAGTAAAAACCCTTCTGGTCCCGGGCCGGGGTTCGAACCCACGGCCCCCGGGCACCAGAGCTTCATGACCAGACGCTCTAACCGCTCCGCTAAAAGGTCTAGACCCGTTTGCCGGATCTGTTGGTAGCGCCTATAAACCCCCACTGTTACATAGCCTCTTTTCTAAATTTGCTGTCCATAAACCAAGTAATCAAGTTACTGCTGCCCAGTCCTATTGCGGATGGTCCAGTTTTAGTCCTGGGTAAGTCTGCGGTGTCAAGGTTAATCCAGCTCCTAATCTGTTACAGATCTCCTTTGTCAGAATGTCAGTATGAATATTTTATAAAGAAAGAAGTGAAATATACTCTGATAAGAGCAGTATGCGACACACGCAGTCATGAAAAATGGATACAGTCATTGGGACGGACAATCCAGCGACACTGCAGTGTTGGAAGCTTCATTTTCGTGCCTTCATCCATATGATTGGTATCGATCTGTGGCCGGTAGATCTGATAACAGACACTCTTGTCCTTTTCCTGCCAACAAATCCTTCCAGAATGAACGTTACTCCTCTAGCTGTAAGAGTAGACTAGACTCTTATACAGTCATTACAGGGCAATGTGTGTCGGGAAATGAGGATAATGGTTCAATTATTTCTTAGCACTAGCAGCCAAGAAAATGAGCTGTATACATCTACATGTACATGTACATGTTGTAGTTGGACATGCGTGTGTGTGTGCCAGCCCATAGCTGCTCCAGCCTCTATATTTAGGGACTTCTCCGGGCATATTGGGTGTCGATGCTGTGTGCTCTTCCTTCCTTTCCTGGAGTGAGGAGGGGGAAAAAGAGACAAACTGGGCCAAAAGGTAAGGTCGGTTCTGCCACAAATTTAGCAGGAGCAGCGTTTTAGCCTTCCCGACACATGATAGATTTGTCCTGACAACCTTCCGGGTCATCCCGGAGCCAACCGACACTTGAGTTTGGATTCTCGCAGATCAGAAGCATCGTTTCTCACTGTACTGAGATCTACTGTACCGCCACAGCGTGATACCTGTGAAAATCTTCTGGCATTTCTACCACGATTATCTTGACTTCGTGGAAACTTACGTACCTGTGGAGTTTATCAGTTACCCTTTGGTAAGGCAGAACTTTTTTTCTTTGTAGCAACTGGCTTTGAGGGAAATATTTGTGTCAGTGATTCTGTGTCAAGAGTATGTAAAGAAATCAGAGCTGGCGTAGGTTGCATCATGGTCCGTCCGCTATCCCAGCGCGTTTTACGACGTTCTCCAGAGGGACGGCTAGATTCATTACCATTTTGATAGCTTTTATGTTGGGTGTCGTATAAATGTTTCCGTTCAGCCCCAAAACGGCGCTCGTCTGTCAAGGGAGCGATTCAATTTCAGTTAACGTCTTGCTGATCAGGGATACAAAATACAGGAATCAGTTTTTGATGTGTAGTTAGAGTTTCAGAAAAGGATTAATTAACATTACAAAATCCACTGTCTTCTCTTTAGTTACAGGCATGTATAAGTTCATTTTTGGGACATTGATTGAAATCGCATACTATCAATTCAAAAGCATACTATATATTACCTTCACAAAACCAATGGTAGATAGGGTAATGTTTGAATCTTGTTAACTAGGGTATCAAGTCTACATCTAAGTATTTTATGGGCAGGAATGCGGTGGTTGTGACTTTGTCTGGTGGTTTTGAATATTTCCGCCCCCGTCTAGTCTAGACATCACGGAAGCCCACTTGATCCCAAGTATTTGGGAATCCCATAAGAGCTGGGGGTGATCCCCCGATGTAATTCATTCTGCCCTGCACTTGGCCTTGTCTGTTGGATGGTTGACAGGTTCTCTTCATCCTGGACACCCCTGTCGGGTGATGGTATCTTCTCGTTGACCAATAAAGCACAGCAGACAGACTTGGGGTGTGTTACTGGGCGGTGCACATTATGGGGGAGGGGAGGGGTAGATTTGCCAAATTATAATAATAAATGGAACATCCCTGCCTTAGTGTCAATGTTCTTAATGTTTCAAGTTCAGCCTTCACCAATGTTTATAGCGTTTCATTTGGCCCTCACAGTATATGTATTAAGTGAGTAAGCAAAGAATGGAAGGCATAACTTTACGGCAGCAAGTTACACCCCAAAAAGTATGACATATTGTTCAACTCCAAGATACAGCCTGTTCTTTCAGTGTCCAATCTTATCTCTCTCAAAGGAACTGCTGTTTTCCATCAGTCCTCACCACTCTGACAAGAACACTGTTTTCAGTTGACCTTCTTACACTAGCCTGGAGAGAGAAATGACCTTGTGAAGGGTTCAGCTTCAGGAAGGAAAACGGAATTCCTGACACTTTAGAGGACTATTCCATGTGACTCAAAGGTCAGGTCTAACGTTTGGGTCAACAGTTTTCCGGCAGCAATTACCTGATAATTAACTGATAATGATCAGCCCTGCAGATAAAACAGTTTCTGTTCCCTGTGTGGTTTCCATCAGGATTGTGTCCACAGATTTGTACAGGAAAGGATGATGGGAATCAAACATTTTGAACCATGCTGACATTCCTGTTGAAAGTACTTGAACTTTTTAAATGAGTTTTAGAAACTTAACAGGGGATATGAAAGAATATGTATTGACTATTAGGTTACATACTCCAAGTTGAAATTCGAATGCCCGAGTTTTCACTTTGGGTTCTAGTATCACTTCAAATTTACACTCTTACCAGTAGTACATACTTTCTAAAAGCATGTTCAAGTCTTATTTCTGGAATAATAAGTCCTGCTTCCAGCTTTAATTTTTTACCAAAAGACTTTTTGCCACAACCCAAACCATGGGCGATAGGCCACCGAGTTTTTGTTGAGATCGTTGTTACTTTATTCAAATATATACTTAGGTAACTGAACAACAAGTTCACTGTGCAGTGCACTCCGTACAAGATCCCCGAGAATCATACCCTGAACACATAACACCTTGAGGTCGGTCCGTTGAAAGATTCCCGAGAATCATACACTCAACACTTCACCGTCAGCTCGGTCCGTCAATGGTTGAGTTTGAAAGATTCCCGAGAATCATACACTCAACACACAACACCGTGAACACAGTCCGTTGAAAGATTCCCGAGAATTCTCCATGCCCAACATATATAACACATACTGGGTACTTGGTCGGCTGAATCACACAATAAAAAGCACACTCATTACTTATTAGCTGTTACTTCCGAATCGGCGTTCTGATAGAGATAGATGGCGCAAAGGCCGACGGGAGTAGAACTGGTTTCGCAGTTATTCGAACGCGTTCGCAAAACCGCTGCTCGACTCGATAGAACCCCAAGCCGGGGCTAGCGCTAGCGATGATGATAACTTCAAAAAGATGACAGGGTAGGAAACACCTACCCGTGAACTGCGTTACCAACTGGGGTGGCAGCAAAAATGTGACTTAGAATCACGTTCGGTCCCTGCCTCCCCAGACTCAGAGGACAACGATATCGTACATCTAGAGATATTGGGCACAACTACACTTTCCAAATCTCGTGCCTGGGAGACATATGTAGAACTGAAAACATGTCGGTGGGGTTTGTGGACGTGTTTTGAGCAGCCTGGCAGTACATTTACACATAGAATGTCGTATGATGTAGCCTTTCTGGCCGTCTCCATTTTAGAACCGCGCGGGAAATGTGGGCGCCTACCGTGCGTCTCATTGGCTAGCGGTGATGTCATTGTCTTACTGCTGGTAACGCAGTTCGCCGGAAATCGGACTTTACAAAATGCTTAATATCTTCTTTAAAATATGGTATAGTAACCCAAGAAAGTTTACATGGCTACATAGTTACCCCTAAAGTATAGATAGTATCAAGACTTTTATTTTCCTTGTGGCATTTCGCAGAAAATAGGATGTTTTGAAATGGCATTTCGCACCTAGTGTATACTAGTACTAAGTACCTAACCAAGCTAAAGCGTTCGGAAGTCGCCGTTCGGCTCTCGGCAATCTTCGGTAAATGTTCGTATGGTTCTTTGGAATCCTCGTCAGGTTGTAGACCGAGTTCACAGTGTGTGTTGAGTGTATGATTCTCGGGAATCTTTCAACGGGCCGAGTTCACGGTGTATGTGTTCAGTGTATGATTCTCGTGAATCTTTCAACGGACCGAGCTCACGGTGTTTGTCAGAGTGTATGACTCAACGGATCATGTTCATTCCTTATGTATTGTGATTGCAACGGACTGAGTGAGTACGTAGTGTATGTTATAACATATGCAAAACAATCAAGTTGTAAAATAGTTTTTAATGGTTTACAAAACAACATAGTTTTCAACAAAAACTCGGTGGCCTAGCGCCTGTGCCCAAACTGACTTCTTCAAGTTCTTGGCACTATAAAGTTAATATCTTCTGGAACATTGTAATAGGATACTTAGTCTAAACAAAATGGAATACTTCTCCTATCTTCATTTCCAATTATCTGATAACATTCAGATGTTTTAGGTGACCCTGTGACCAGCCTGACCTTGATACAGGCTGATATTGGGTGTCCGACTGCATGGCTGGGGGATACACAGATCTGCGGTGGCCTGGGGGGTGGGTTAACTTTGCTACTGGGCCAGGTTAGGGATTTTCCAGGTGATTTGGGTTGGATTTGAGCAGGTCTTTGATCGAAAGATAGGGATTAAAGATGCTAGAGATGCAAAGGTAGAATTTCATGAACCACCACACACACATATACCTTCTAGACATTTAGTATAGCCTAGTGTCCAGCCTTGATAGCTTTTCTCTGCTTCAGTTCAAAGAGATTATACAGGACTGTTGAGGAACAGCTTATAACTACTTCCATGCCTACCAAAAGCAGAATATTGTGTGGAAGATCAAACCAGGCATCGATTCTACCAGATCGGAGTCTCTACCTTGACATACGGTATTTATGTGTGACTGACTTTAATAAGTCCTGCTTTATCAGTTAGAAGTTGATAAGAAGTTTTGTAAGTTTTTCTTACATGATAAAGATCTTTTCCTATCAGTCTTTGGTTAGTGATGTGAGGACAAATCAGTGGCTTTGCTGACAACATCTCCCAGCTGTCAGGTGATGAGGACATCAGCAAGCAATTTTGTTCCTTCTCAAAATGGTTGTTTGTCTACATTTCATACTTTACCCTGTCTTTGCCTTGTTGTTCCTTTGCGATACCCAGCCTGATGCCATACTAATACGGGGCCCCTGATACCTGGTACCCACCCTTTGCTACATTGTATAGTATGTATACCCACCCTTTGCTATATCCACCATTTGCCACACCCACCCTTTGCTATATACACGTATCTTTGTTATACCCAGCTTGGACACTGTTGCGATGCTTCCCTCCCTTTTCATCCCTTCTAAATGTTGCAGTTTGAATGCAGCAACTGTGAAAGGCAGTCTCCAGACACATGCATGGGGCAAGGCATGAAATCAGAGAACCTTTGTGTTATATTGTCGTTTTGTTGTGTGGCGTGAAAGGGGGACCCTACACAGTTACTGAATGACCACCTAGGTGTACTGCATTGGTCCACGCCCACCTTTGGTCCTGAGAAAGATCTTGGTACAAATGCAAGACAGCAATGTTGAGAAAGTAGTTCCCAAACAACACATAAGAGGTTGGCAATAATTGACCGATATGATGATGATAGATTACAAGCGATTTGGCCTGTGGAAAAAAACAACAACAGCTCTTTGAGATTTGGGATGAAAACATGTCATTGAGTACAGATTTGATTGAGTTATTTGGCCGCATAAAGGGTAATAATTGATACTAGAAGTATATAAAGAATCCAGAAGACTAATAACTAAACTGCCAGTACAAAAGCGGTTTATTTTCAAAGGATCTGGTGAATTTCCATGTAATAAACTCAAGTAAGAAGGGTATCCCTGTTATTTGATGGAGGGAGATGGGGAGGTATGTGGCCCCTATCGCGTTAGGTCGCGTGATTGGAGGATTTCTGCTACAATGAGCCCATCAAGCCGCTGCTCTAGTGACCTCTCCTGCCATTTGCTGGTGGTTGAGTTGGAGTTATGACTGTTATTTTCCAGTGTAATCTACATGGCGGATTCTAGTCCACTTAAGAGTCGTGTTGAAACGTTTACTCCCGATGTAAGTGGCTGTATATGGCCATAGGAGCTGTGACAATTCCTGCTGTCCGCATTTTTGACCCATTTCTCTCTGAAGTGATATCTGAATCCATTTCTTTGTACATTCTTATTCCCTACTCTTAATACACCTATCAACTTTGTGAAAAATCTGAAATATTCCTACAGAACATTTCAACCTAAAAATGCAATGTCATCTACATGCTGCTTGAAACAATGTAGCCTGTAGATCAGAGGCTACTGATAGGGGGACCCTCTTTCAAGTTTCCTCAACAGCTGTGTTTAGTACTTGTACCTTTTGCTCACTTTGAACCTCCCTGAGGCATAATTGTCACATACAGGAAACCTGATAGTCACTCTTAAAAAAGTTCTGTCCTTTAGACTGTTACTAAGTACTTCTTTTCTACACACACTCACTACAACTTACAAGTACTCCACCTTATTGAGTGCTTCTGGTATCCCATGCATGAAGGCTAGACTCTTTCCCAAAGAGCTGTGTTTTTGCCTTCTGCCAATTAAGAAAATGTCATGTATGTACCACAGATAACCGGGATGCACCTGTCGCTTAATTGGGACATCAGGGACACACCTAGGATAGCTGGGCCACAATTTGGTCACACCTGGAATACATTAGTCATGGGTGATGCACCTGTAAGCTTCTCCAGAGTGATATGAAGCGTTCTTGTCCTGAAGTGTTACACTGATGGACAGGTAGTTTATGTTCCTTGGGCACCAGTGCTGCTAATGTACCATGGAAGGGTGGTGGTCACTTCTGGTCACAAAGACTTGAGATGAAAGCCTGAACGTCTCACTTCTCTGTACAGGTGTTCCCCAAGACGTAATCCTACCCTCTACCTGGTGTTGCCACCTTCACAGTTGTTGTCTTAATACCCTGCAGTTGGAGCTTTCAGCATGACTTGCTCTTAACGTGTGGGGAAGTCGGTGAAACTGGATCTTTGTGGGACAAGAGACGAAATACTCTGAAACTTTTAAGACAACCGTGAGAAGACATGCAGGACTGGTCTTCCATTGTAGAACAGTAACACCCCTCCTCAAACATATTAACTCTTCCCCCGTGCCCTCATGCCCTGACCTTTCCCCAGACATACCGAAAATGTCATTCGGACTCTAAATTTAGCATCTAAATTCTCCCCGAATCCAATTTTGGAAGCTCTATCCTTTTGAAAAGAAATTCTCACCAAGCAGGATTTTTACCCTTGCCTAAATCCCCGACAAAAGACCCAGAGTTCACCCCAAGTGATGGGTACAAATCTAGTTCTATTGCCATGGTAACAGAGTGGGCCGGTCCACACCCACAGATGCCGTTGTGTCAAATGGACCTTGCTGTTGCCATGGTTACGACACCCACCCATGGATAAAACGATAAGCGAAATCATTCTGTCGCCATTCTACATGTACTGTTGTCATAGAAATGGCATGATTTTAGCCCAGAAAGCACGGACAAGTCAATAGGGATATGTAGCTTTCATGAGTAAGTAATAGACTGGGATATCAGTGAGGACTGCGTAGGCCAAAGTGAGGATTTTGCGACACACTGCGAGGGAATTCAAAGGTGGTCCTAACAGCTTGTGATGCACATTTACTCGTCTGGTGAGGGCATGCCAGTTTTATTCCACGGTCGTCAGACTTTTATATTTAATGTAACTTTTAGTAGGACAGTGTCATGAAGACAATATGAGGAAAGCTTCAATCTGCAGGAATGTAGATGCATCCCAATACCCACTGAGTTTAACCCTTTTTCTTCCAATCCAAGGTAGCCTTTTGGTCTGAAATTTGTATCATTTCGAGATAACACAGCAGGCAAAATGTTTAAACAAACATCAAGGCACCAACTTACCAATTTGTATTTCCTACCGATAGATTGTTGTTGTTTTCTCACAACCTAGAAGCAAACTTAGTTACATTGTACGCCTGATGTTGACAAATTGTCTCTTGTTGTAGAACTTGCCCCCTGCAGCAACGGTTGGGTGGCAGAGTGATAATCTGACATTTGGAAAATGTCACAACGCGATCCATCCGACTACCAGTCGGAGATATTTATGTCTTAGGCCACACCAATTTAATTTCTTGGTTAACGGATTTTTCTTGAAAAATAATAGAGCGGGCGGGCGAAAAAAAAATAAAAATAAAAACAGGCCTAGGCATCGTATTATGGCTCAAAATGGTACGTTAGGAGCCATGAAGTCAACACACCAGGCTGGTTCAAAATTTAAACAAAGAATTTTGAACTTTTAATGATACAATTGCATTGAAAGATGGAATAACTGTAACAACGAGGGTGAAAAGGACTGTTTTCAACTGTTCAGGGCAAAATATGAGCATTTTGCAGTTGATTCTCGATTTTTATTTTTATTTGTCAATCAGAAAAAAATGAAGCGGCGAATCCGTTAACCAAGAAATTAAATTGGTGTGGCCTTATCCTGGGATTTCTGAGCTCCTGCTGCGAAAAAGGTGGGGTGAAAAAATGATGACTTTTCGGCTTCAGCATCGATCAACATTAGGACTCGTGTTACAGCTTGATGGTATAACAGTGGAAGTCGTATATCATCGTAACAGGATACAGTAATAAAATTTTATTGCAAGTCCGTGCCCAAGGGCTAATTGAAAGTAATAAGGCAATAATCAAGAGTGAAGATATTGGTTTATGCAGTAGTTTCATTTAGGAGAGCATCTCACAAGGGGTGCCTTTACTAACTATTAACTTAAAACTATCAGAATGAGATTTACACGTAAATCTATCTCCAGATCTGAGGTCGATGTATTTTATCAAGATTTAGTTTTTGCCAGGCTGATATTATACATATTGGATGTGATCCACTTATTCTTATCATTCCATTCTTTTTTCATATTAATAAGTTAGTCATTACATGGATTATTTCAAGACCTGGCTATTTATTTAGCTTACCGGTCGTCATTACTCCAGCAACTTTTGACAATTGATGTAATCTTCTTTGTTTTAATGACGTAGCTAGAACTCTGAAGCGTCAGCACAACAGGACTCAGAGTCTGTGTGTTGAGGAAATCTGAATAACTGAGTAGTATAGTAAAGAGTGGCCCCAGTGTCACTACCAGCTGCCTGCCTGTCCCACTTCCCACTGCTCACTATTGTTCCCCCTGCCCTTTTCTTCACCCTGCATTATTGTATGGCAAACTGGGTTACAACTGTGGACCTCCCCTTTTCATGTGATTTAATAGACTTGTGTGGGAGGGGGAGGCAGTGATTTCACAGACAGGTGAAGGGAAAGACCAGTAAGGATGGCAGGGGAGGGGGATGAGCTTTCAGGGAGGGTAAAGACTTAACAATCAATACTGTATACTGTAATGTGAGGGGATCAGACAAATGGCATGTGTAAGTAATACAGGGTAAGAGAGGAGGATTAAGTATTGGGTTGGGCATCTTTGTACTTTTCATGTCGTATCAAAGTGCTTTTCTAATGTATCGAGTTGTTCGCTGAATCCCCACTTGGGTATCAAGTGAACCACCCACATGGTCGGTGACTACATGTATGAATACCATGCTGAGGGTTTCAACAGAGAGTCGCAATAATGTCCATGGAGGCTTCCGCAGATTAAGATCTGGTAAGCAGCGCAAAGTTTACAGTCTACGATCATCAATATAACTAGGTTATATGGTAGTACCATATAACCTAGTTATTATGGGTTCACCACACCACGAAGTGGTGTGGTGAAACCATATTGCTTTTTCTGATGTTTCTTCTCCTTCTCCTTCTCCTCCTCCTCCTCCTCCTGCCATATCTTTAAATGGATTCAGCTTCTTCATTTTAGGGCCTAAGGTCCTGAAATTTGGTATGGAGGTACAGTGGGCAAATACCCCTAGGCGTTTTTTAAATTATTGTGATACAGGCTTTTAGAATGGTTTTATTTGAGTTTTTTGGCTGTGTTATAGCAAATGTATTACTGTGTTAGTCTGCCTTGTTTACCACGTTTGGGCATGAGTCATCAGAATGGAATGCAGGGCATCAACCAATAGGCATGCAGCTTTCCTCTATACTTCTTGCTGATTGGCTGTTGGGATTTAACTTGATTAACACCTGCACAGAAGCATTTCCATACTGACAGTATGTCTGTATTCAAGTGTTTTGGTAGGTATTTCAAGCTTTCCTGCTCCAGCATTGGAATGCGGGGCATGGACGTTTTTTATTTTATTTTGAAAATCAACAGTTTGCATTATGCAATTAAAAATCCTAACCAATAAAGTAGGGAATAGCTATCCAACTGTTGTTTTAGTTGTATTTTACTTCATATTATAGTTATATCAATGTAAATAATTGTTTTCCCTTGTGTTTCCCATTCTTTCCCTGCCATGTCGTAAAATGTGGTGAACCCATCGCTGTATTTGCTCCAAAGCAAATATTGGCCTTTCTAGTATTGATGATAACTTATGATGAGGACTTGTAATGTAACTGTGGGTATGTTTTGTCTATGTCTTGTGATATTTTGGGGCTGAAAACACTGACCAGTGTTGTGTCTAATATTGCATGAGGTACACATATGTAGGTCACAGATGTGCCTCTGTCCTGACAGGTCGGCCTGTTTTGCTCCTGTATATTGTTACATCTGGATATCAGTTTGTTTTGGTGCCATCTGCCATCCTTTGCGGACATGAAAACAACACTTAGCACAATAAGCTGAAGTATGGAGCTTATAATTAGAGGTCCCACCAGTCTGTCCTGCTAACAATAACACAATAAGTCTGCCCTCCTGCCTCTGTCGCTTTTGTGTTTGGTACTGACTTTGAAAAAACTCGGTTGACTGAGTTTGGTTCATACTAATCATAGATGATAAACATGGTCAAGAAATGAATTACTGTAGTTTTTTGCCAGTTTTACTGTTGAGACAAACAGATATATAGAAGTTGGACTTTCACAGTTTCAGTAAGATAAATGCTTCAAGTTCAAGTTTAATAAGTATTCAGTTTGGTAAGTTGAAATCTCCCTTTCTAACCATTGACCAATTTTGCTTTGTGTTGACTTCTATTTTATTAGCATATGTACAAATGTATATATCTCTGAGCTGGAAGTGAATTTTTAGTTGTGAACACTACTACTGGTAGCAGTGGGGGCAGTGCTCCTAAGTGTCTGTCAGACATGGAATACTGGTATAGATGTGTGGGCTACAATATTCAATTAGAGGTCTCATTTTGCTTCTGGGGAATTCAATTTTCTTATTCTTCTGCCACGAATAGCCCTCAACTGTCCTATAATTGCAGAGAAAATTGCATTGAATACTGCTTGCAGCAATCGGTAGAATAAGTCAGCCTAAAGATGTCATGTCAGAAAGAAAATGTCAGTCATTTGTGCAAGAAAATGAACTGAAAGCAAGCCTTCCTGGCTCAGACTGGAGTCCAGTCTTGTTAGCTGTAGTCCACTCTCTAAAGTGCGGTATGTAGGAGGAGATTTTGGGGCAGTGGACTAAAGCTAAGAGCTATTAACGATGTAGAATCGTGTGGATGCACAATCAGAAGACATCATTAAGTCTGCCTGTAGAGATAATAACCAATAAACACATGATTGGTAATAACACATGCTAATTAGTGGGAACAAAGGCCCCCCATCAGCCTATGTTGTTGACATGATGTCCATAATAGGCCCAGGCCAGTAAACCTGTTACTGGACCTTCTTGGGCCATAACAAATTAATCTTTTGGTTCTTTTCTTTATCTTAGGTTCATTGTAATAAAAAAAAATCATTAGTCTACTCGTATACAGATATAACAGATTTGATGTCCTGATTGAATAATGAGATGAGAAAAGTAGAAATGAAGAATCTGCAATGTAAGGAACTTGTGAAAAAAATGGCTAAAAGAATTTCAAGCTAAGGGCAATGATTTTATTTCTGAGGCTTTGATGATTCAAAGTGTATCTGATTCAGATTATCAGGCATATATTACTACTGTCATTATCAGATATAGGTCATCATATATAAGTATGATGTTGACATACCGGTAGGTGTTTAGTATGCGTTATGCTATCTTTGAGCTTAAGGCTTGTTATTATTTTAAAGATTCTAACCATGAGAACCAGGCAGTTGTATTGATATGGCCCACTAATGGCCCACAATAAAGCCATTCTCCTCCATATCGGCCCATCTAAATGGCCCTGATTATGATGGAGGTGCCATACGGCGGGCCCAGGGGCACTATCAGATGTTATTGCATTAATAACATGGTAACCACCAGAGACCAGCCCCAGTAGATCTCACCCTGCTGCGGAGGAACATCTATTTCACATCGTAGCGTGCAGCCGATGTCGGCGGCGCTGAAATCAGCAGATGGATAAGAGAGTCGCTTGTTGAACAATGTTTCTGTCACAGGTGCGGATAACGTTCAGGACAGGTGGGCTACTTGTAGGCCTTTTCCATTTCAATTTTCGTTCGTTTATTTTCATCCTCAGGTTCTGAGTTTTTAGTTCCCATCCATAGCATCTTGATTTGCTTACAGTTTCAGTCTACCTGTAACTAAAGTTTAATTAAGTGATACATGTATTTGTGTATACATTCATGATTGTATAGTGGCACTTTATTGTTTGGTTGGGTTAAGATGTTACGGCTAGCTAAACATTTGATGAACTCTTCTATAGCATGAACTTGTACTACTACTAGTACATTGTATTATCTTTTCAATCATACTGTTTATGTATTTGTTTTTGAACAAAGGTTTGATGAGGCAGGCACTTGGCGATATCTGTATAGCAGATGATCTGATATCTCAGCACCAAATTTAGGTTGGTATTTGCCAACAGGCAGGGCAACTGGGATCCACTGCACTCATGTCATAAATATGGAACTCATGTAGAGACTGGCTTATACTGGAGTGGAGGGTTAATGAGAAATAAGCTCATTTATTAGTATAGCCCGGAGGCCAGGGTATACTTGGAGTAGTGGGCTTAGAAAGAATAAGGCCTTCGGTGCAGCCTGGAGCCCAGATTATATTGAAGTGGGAGGGTGGACAGAAAGTGCTTTTAGTGCAGGCTCTGGCACAGCTTATACTGAAGTGCTGAATCTAAACGTAGAAAGAAGTGTATTGTTGATCCCAGCTTAAAACTAGAAGGTTAACTGTGACATGGCCTGGGGCCCAGCTTATTGTGGTAGTGCCTCAGCTGTGCTCTAAAAGCAGTTCCTTCTGCCAATCAGGTATGAAGTGTGACCTGTGTTGGGTGGTCTGGTCTCTGTGAGTCTTGGTGTAAGACAGGATTATAGGAAACATAGCAGGTTGTATGTTAGAAGGACTTCAGATACTCATGGTGCATTTGTATTAATGTGCTTGTCTGTATATACAGTACATTCTCAATATACACCAAACCTGGGTCAGGTGTACATTATAGGAACTAATGACCCACATTTCCTCACTTCACTCTGCTTTTATTTTAGTTTACAGGATGATTACATTGCAGCAGAACAAATGAAGACTAAGTGGCTTTTCCCCAGTTTACTAAACAGGTGATCGTCGCAGGTGACGTGAAGACAGGATTAGTCATCAGAAGATTATGTACGGAAGTGTTCTCTATTGTTCTGACTTAAGTGTTCCGCTTGTAGAGATACCCGGAGCCTTTACAAACGACAGGTGGGCTTGATTCCTGTAAAGAATAGATGATTCCAATCAATTAAACACGAGTTGTCTCAGCTGAGGATGCTAAGGGTTTGAGTGTTGTTTGTATGATCTTGCGTTAGTTCTAAATGGGGAATAGTTGGATTAATTGTGTCATGTAGGGAGAGAAATGGACTAAATGTCCTCAGAGAGATGAAAACTAGTTATGTGCTGCTTTTCTGAGATGAATTATATGGTAAAAGTATAGAAGATTATGTATGACCTGTCCATTAAAATCATTGCCCAGGTAATATTAATAATAAAAAATTTTCTTTATTGGTTTATTGACACAGATCAACTGATCTGATGCTTTCTATTTTAAGAAGAAATGACAAACTTAAGAGCATAGACTCTGGTCAACTCTGGTCATTAGCAGTTGGTTAGCTCTAGTTATTGGCTTAGTACGCAGTTGGTGAATTGTAATTTGTGGCCAGCAGTGCAGTTTGTAGACCAACTTTGGTCAACAGTAGGTTATCTCTCAGCAAGAGGTTAACTATGATCAGTAGTAGGTGTCAGTGGAGAATTAAACTGTTGACCATCAGTAAATACAAGCAGGTGACATGATAACTGACCATGGCCTGCCTGACTGAGGAGAGAAAAAGAGGAGGACCTCCCATCATGAGCTCATTACTGCTGCTAATCAGGCCTGTCAGGGGCACGGTCCTCAGGGAATCATGGGAATGGGCTGTGCTTTCATTTTTAATGCTGCCTTATAGCCCAGATAAATCTGACCCCAAATGCAGGCGTTTTGTTTTCTCGTTCCAAATGTTATTCTCAGTGTGTTGAGGTGTAATTTGAATGGTTGGTCTGTAGTTTAATGTGTTAAAGAGTTTCCTCCTGTCTATGCAACCTTGTTTTTACGATACAATAACGAACATGTACAATTATGAGATAAGAAAGCAAGATTCCCATTTTTCCTTCCTTGTCCCCTTTTCTGAAGGACGTCTTTGTCCAAAATGTAAGTCTCCACAGGAAGTTTCGCTTGCTGCTGCCGTGTAGACTCACGGCCTACTGGGAGGGTCAGGAAGGTCATGCTAGTGCTGGGCGGATTTTCTTCCATTTTCTTAGAAACAAGCAAATTGTATATCATAAAGAATGAAGAACATAATAAAATTTGAAGAAAATAAAATGTGTGAAAATTACCAGACTATAGTGTTAGAATTATCAAAATAAGACTTCATCATTATAGTAATTTGTTTTGAGTTGCAGTTTGAAAATATCTTAAATCAAGGCATTTGATATGCGTGGCTTTCTTGTATAACTATATTAAGTCTTAGAAACACTTCCATAATCATTTTCCTGTTCCAAACCCACAAGATGAAGTCCTTGAGATGAAGTCCCATACAAGATCCTTGATCGGTGATCAGACACCTCGGATTAATGACCTCCTTAAGCTCTCATTCAGCATTAAGGTTTGTTTGATCACTTGGATTAGGTTCCTAATCACCTCCTTTCTCCCGGTCGAAAATTGGTACTTTTGTTATTTACTCAGGCGTCCAAAACGGGGCAGTCTGAGGAAGTCCGTCCGCTCTTTGTGTGTTAGTCAGCATGTGGCTGATTCACATTCCTGTGCCTGCCCTGGGCCTCTCAGTATTTGGCATGGGATAGCTCCGGTCTCTGCAGAAGGGAGTTCCTCTCTGTCCAGTCACTACAGGTTTTACTCCAGGTTAACACTAGGATGGAGTTTTCGACAGTACAAGGTAACGTGTGTGAGAACCTGTATCATCTGCATTTGGGGATGATTTATCCAGTGTTTGTGTGAAGAGTCTTTGTCTAGTGGCCCCTGTGATTGCCGGTCAGGGTAAAAATAGCGTCACAATGCTGTACTGTGGATGTCAGTCCGCCCAAGGGTCAGCATGTTGTTAGGACTGGGCTTGTATGTCACTTCTTTGTGCTTTTCACTTGCTTTAAACTTGAGTTTTTGCCCTGGTTCGTCAGTGTTGTGACAATGGGGTATAGACGAGAAGACAGGGTGGTCATGTGAAAATACTTTACCAGAGTTGGATAGTGATGGGAAGTTCAGAAAGTTTGGCCCCCATCCAGGACAAGCTTGTAAAGAGACTAAAACTAGCTGGAAGGTCAATGGCATGTGATGTTCCGACTGGACGTTTCCCGTCTTTCCCTTTGTTAATCATGGTGGAAATGGTCCCGGCCTAGACGGACATGTAAGTACGGATCACAGCTTCAAGGGTTCTCCAGGACTGTTGAGGACGGGGTTTCGTTTTTCCCCTGTCACGACGCAGTGTTTACCCAGCGCTTGTCCTGAGCGCCTGTTGCCCTGGTTATGCGGCCAGGATTTGCACGATCTTGTTTGCAAACATAGAACAGGAAGAAGTAACACATTTGTAAGGAAAAGAGGAAGTATGTACTTCATCTATAGGAAAAATGAGTGAGTTAGCACTTGTTTTAGCCCCCCTCCCCAAGTTCGTCTATTTTTACAGTCACACCCGAATGCTCTGCCAAGGTTATGACCTATGTGTCTGCTGAGAAAATGTGTCAGAACTGATGAGAAAGAGAGTGGAAGCAACTGGAAGTCGCATTTTTGTGCCATTACTTGTTACTGATGGGGGTGGGCCAGTACTGAAATCAGACTTGCAGCCTGTGTGGTATGAAAGTCTTACAAATGTAGGTGATGGGCAGGTAGGAAAGACAGAAACAGAAGTATAATAGCAGGGTTCGGGGAAAGAGACTGGCAGGGGCTAGTTTTGTATCAGAGATGGTCACCAGATGAGTAGGTCACCAGAACAGCTCCTTGTCCCAGACCAAAGGACAGTACGTGTTTTCTAGGGGTCACTATCCTGGTCATCAGGCTAGAGGTCAGGGGTCATATGGCTGTGATGACCAGACATGTAGAGCAAGACAGTTGATATCAGCATCAAAGTGTTGTATATCCAAAGAACCCTGTTGATTTATATCCAAAGAACCCTGTTGACTTCTGGTACTATTCGTGCTAGCCACCTTTGATTTTTATTCTCCTAATATATTATTACTAAAGATGTCAAATATACATGTAGATAAAATTCATCCAGAATTCAGTCACTGGAAGTGAGTGGTTTGTTTTGCTGAGTATTCAGTGTCACGTCCAGCTGCTGTAGATACTCCAGATGCCGAAATCTGGTAATTAGGGGAAGTTTAGGCCTAAACTTTGAAAAATTAGCAGCTGAGGTTTTGAAAATGGGCCAAGGTGATCGCAAGGGTCAGCCAAGTGTTTGTGTAAGTACACTTGAGCACTGGGTAATTTTCAGGGTAGGCTGAACAAAGGACTCAAATCTGCTGGAGCCTCTGCTGGCAAATTGGCCTCCTAGCTGGCAGGGCCAAGGTGTTTATTTGGTTTTGGGCAAAGAACCACACCAAGTGTGATTGTTAGATCACTGTTGATAATTCGTAATAACAAGAAAATACACAAGAAAACGCTTTCAAATTCGAGGCTGTCTTTTGAATGGTCTTCTAGCAAGTGAAAAAAAATGTCCTCTGAAACCATGAGTCATGACAAATTTTGGTAATGCCTTACCCGTAAGCAAGACTGGACTTGTTCTCTCAAGAGTGTGCTTTCCCACAAAAGACTTTTTCTTTCAAACGTTTGAAGAAAATGTGAATAAAAGCCACCAAACACTTTGCTGTTGCCCTTAATTGTAAGCAAGACAGGGCTTGTTCTCCCAAGAATGTGATTTCCACAGCGGACATGAAAAGGCTCCTGACCAGTGTTAGGAAGCAGATATCATCTCCACATCTGTTTCCAGTCCACATGTTATGTAGACTAATATTCCACTGCTGAGGGGTGAATCCTTACATTCCAGTGCCCTATGTCATGAATACAGTAGTTCCTATTCATGATGACTGGTGGCTGGTGCCTGGTGGTCAGCTCCTGCTAGGACCTGCTGGTAATGAGGACTGACTGACAGGGCTGGGCGTGAGCTTCTGCAGTATTTAGTCAGCAATATCCATGTGGTCTAGCCACATCTGAGGCCCAGAGGCTTAGACAGTGCGCAGTCTGTAGTCAATATTCATTTGAAGCTTAACTCATAGCAGATCAGGGTTCTATTTCAGTTTTGTGTTGGCTGTATACTTCCTACAAGTTACAAGATGACTTTTTGGAACAAGACTGGTCTGAGTATTATTATTGACATTCTACAATTATATCTATAATTGGAAGTCTGTATTATAGGCTTAGGATACACTGATACTGGCAGTCATGCTGTTGTTTTGAAGTACTTATAAATACTTTGTAGATTTGACGTAAATGCTGACGTGATGTTTTTTTCCTGTCGTTTCTGCAGAGCTGATTTGGGCGGGAGCCGGCGCACACCATGGCCCAACCAGCAGCCTACTCCCTGGTCATGTCGGACACCACGCTGCTGGAAACTTCCTTTCTTAACCACTCCGATGCCTTACCGCTCGTGCCCCCGCAACATCGCAGCAACGTTTCGCCGTGCTCCACCATCATGGGTAGTGTGGGTAGTCTGCTAGGAAAGGAGGACAAAAACAGTAACCTGCCCGTGCAGAAGGTGGGGTATAACCGCGAGGGACTGTACGATAACTGCTACGATAAACACATATACGAGGACGTGGAGATGAAACCGGCGCACAAGACGGGAACACTGGAGGGGAAGGCGCCGCCACCCAAGATTATGCCCTTCAGTGGGAAATTAGACAAGGTAGGTTATATACAAATTATAAACTTTTTATATATCATATAATGATTTAGATAGGCAACTGCATGACTGCCATTTTCTACTAGCAGATTCACATGTTTCTCCCCATCTTTTAATAAAATTTTCAAGTTGTCCCTTGACCACTGCATCTAGCTGCAGTCCCTCTTAGGAATGCCACCTAGCTGATAAGGTAGTACTGCAGCCTGTTGTCAAGGATGCTGATTACAGGGAAAACATAATGTCTGATAATCAGCAGTAGTCACCATTCTTGTCTGTGATGAAAAATCAGTGGGAGAGAAATATTTTGTAATCTGTTCAGCAGTAGCTTTATATCGGGTTTTCAGAATTGCTTAATGGTTTGTTAGACAGCCATGCACCTGTAGTTTTAGAAAACCTACAGCAAAAGACACCAGAAAGGGATTGTTGGAAGTTGCAAACTCTAGACATGGCCTTGGGCAGAAAATGGACAGGCATGACACTAAGCTAAGCGAAATATCAAGAGGAACAAGAAACCTGAGAAGTGGTTGTCAGATCGTTGGGGGTGCAACAACATCCAAGTAATTAAGACAGGGATAGATAAGATGAGTTAGCCAGAGGAATCAGCATAGCACCAGGGAGGGTTTAGGCTGGGGTGAAAGATCAGCGGTGACCTATAAAAGATGGGAAGATTGCCTATTGACCATGGGTGATTGAGGTGTGTTTCACTCACCCAGAAATGTCAGAGGTCAGGTATTACCACCGGTACCTGTCAAACACGGAATTAGGATGTACATGTACATGTCTGTGTGATGAATTGGCAAGGGACACCCACTCTGGATAGTGTGTGTAGGTGGGTTTAAGGATTGAATTTGCAAATGAAGGATTATGATTTGCAGAAAATAGCAAACGATGAATGCGATGCAGTGATTCACCCCCTCTTCTCTTAATCTCCAAGCAGATTCTGGGTGGCTGCAATACAATATATCAAATTGGTAAAACAGTATCCAATTGGCCAGGCAGTATCCAATACGCCACCGTGGGGCAGCAAATGGTTACAGGCGGCCAATATACTCCCCTTGCCCCACAGAATCTGCTTGGACTCAAGTTGGAGATTATCTTCTGGGCTTTATTCAATGAGGAATCAACGCTCTTCCTGCTAGGCATCCTAACCTGTTACCAATAGAGAATGGGTAGCGAAACAACTATATGTACTTCAATGTGCTGCAGTAGACTGGGTGCCATCTGATTTGTAATGGCAACCCTAAAAAAATTGCTGCACCCTTGCGAACCTCGGTCTCACAGTGGAAGCATACTGGAATGTACTTCATATGTGATTCCACTGTGAGACACCAGGAATTACATAGGAAGCATAATGGAACTATAGCTAATATCCATGACCAAACTTCTCCGCCCATGGAAGCATAGGGGGATGTCAGCTTGCTGGCAGCTTACTGCAGGATGCCCTCCTGTGGCCCAGGAGTATCCTGTTGTTTGTTTAGTGAGGCCTGACTGATGGACCATGTAATTTGGACAACAGGGAGCTTCAGCCATGTCAGGGGAAACAGGGCTAGTTAACACCCCAGCCGTTGGTGACAGATCACTTAGCCCTAGAAGGGATAGACCAACCCACATGTTGTACAACAGGGGTGTGTGACTGCTAGGCTCTGATTAAATCTGCATGTTAAAGATGGGACAAAAAAGTTTCATACCCCCCACCTCACATGTGAACCAAGGCCAAGGAAAGCCATAATTAATATCATGGTGGTAGAGAGAGGATCAATATCTGATATCCTCTTGCTTAGTTGTTACTGATGGCAGCTGACCTACTTTCTTACAGTGCCACTGGCATTTACAAATCTATAACAGATGTCATGGACTTGCACATGTCATGCTGAGGGAAAAAGTTTTAAAAGTTGTAGGATATACCAAGGACTTGGATATAAGGTGTCTTTTTTAGAGAATATTACATTCCGCAAAATATAGGCCCTCTCACAGTAGGAGTACAAAAATTCACCACCACAAACATGTTCAAAGGTGTTCCCTGTATGTCTGCTAAGATTCTGCCCTCAACACGCTTTTTGCATTCTTGTCTTTGCCAAAATTTACAGAATGATGACTTGCACCAAGGCTTGCAGTGGCTCCCTATGAAAGTTCAAGATGGCAGACTGTAGCCACTTGATTATTCAATCCATTTCAATACAGACACAATCCAGATTGTTGTAGAGCAGTGTGAACACCCCTTGCAAACCTGGGTTCTAATGGGAAGCATGTGACCAGCTTGATGCCAGCATACATGTAAGATGGGCACATCTCTCAAGGGTTCATCACTGGTAGAAATCAATTAGTCATGCATGCTACCTTATCTTACCCTTGCCTCTGCCCAAGGAAACTCTTCATAGCTTCACAGGGAGTAGATATTTGGTTTTCCATGCGAACCTTGGTCTTATAAACAACTTAGACTGGACCATGGTCCTCTTTACCCGCAAAGTAAGTCCTTAGTCAGGGAGTACTGTGTCACTGCCAGAGCTGTCACACTTCCCATGCTCAGAGAGTTCCCCTGCCAGATGTACCATGTAATTCAAGCCACCAGGCTAAAAATATTCACACCAAGGAGGATCTTCTTGAGTTATCCTTGTTAAGAGATGCTTCTTGAAACCAAACTTACCCTTGCCAAAGTAGTCAGTTGTACAGCTATATAGTATAATGCTGCATTACATTGGCATTTTCAGATCACTTCTTGGGTTAACCCGGCAGGAGTCATGGTATTTATTGAGTGATATATCTAACATAGCATAGTGAGCATATGACAATTAAACTAGCTCCCACTGAACATTGGGAGTAATGCTGGATTGATGACATGACCATTCTTTCTTTCTTTTCTTTTATGACCATTAATCATCAATAATCATCTGGGGCTTTTGGAGTGGGGCAGAAGATGTGATCTCCACCCCTGACAGCCTGCCAGCAGGGATGGTCACACCAAATTAATCCTGTGCTCTTTGAAAACATGTGCCTTCCTGGAGGTGAAACATAATCTGTTTTCTTTGAGCTGAAACACAGCATCATACCAATGTATTCTGTACAATATCGGCCAAAAGATTTCAAGAGATACAATACTAAGTATACTGTTCTTGAACAGTAAACCAGTAACTACTGCATCTACACATACAGAGCCTCCTACATGTGCTATGGGGAGTTGCAAAGGATGGTCTGAAGTATCATGATTGTGACGATGTATGGGAACATCTGCTCCCCCCATAGGCCATGTGACCTATTGGGGGGAGCAGAATGCTCTATCAGTTTGCTATCTTGGTCCTACATTGTGTTCTCTCTTCGTTTCTTGTTAGACATTTGCTAAGAGGCACCACGTTTTTTTACCAAATGTCCTAAAATTTTAACAGAGATATACATTGGTTCCATAGGTATTCTTGGTTTAATTTTTTTGGGTGCAGGCCCTAAAATAATTTAATGTAGCTTTTTTGTAAAAAATAGTCCCAAAAGTATAATTGTAACTTATTGGCTCCTGTGCCTTCATATTAGGTCAAATACAGGACCTGAAATTTGGTATGAGGATAGTGGTTCATGTACAGTGTTGGTGGTCAAGTAAGCAGTATAATGACAAGAAGTTTCTGAAACAAGTCGACATTGTTTTTGACAAAATATTTATACATATACACACGACAAAAGTTCAGCTATGCTGGGGAGCTTTCGAGACGTACTCTGTCTCTTCATCAACTCGATTCAGATCTCGTCTTGGAGTTCTCTTGTCACGTGACTTGATGAGATAATCACGTGACAAGAGAGTCATATTCAAGTCGACATTGTTTTACAGTCAGAGGAAGGTCTGTGTACTCAGATGTACCTCAGGTCGATTTTCACACTACACTGAACTGGTCAAGAGGTTTTCTAGGTCAACAAAGCACTTTGGGAGGGTTGCCTGTCAACTGTGGCAAAATGATGTGATTATCACTAGTGGCTGGCTGGGCCAAATTTTACGCGAATCTGTCACAGTCTACTCCCTAGTCTAGGTAGTCCTTCAGCATGGAAGAAGACTGCTAGTGTCCTCCTTCACGGGGGTGTGACCTCATATGGCTTCTCAGTCCAAAGCTTATGTGTGTATCAATATATTTTTCATTTCCTACCCAGTCACTTCTAACAGAAAATAAATCTGTTAAGTAAACATCAATCATCTCCACGTTGAAAAAGTATAATCATGATAACATACTAAACATTGGTGTTATATAATGAAACTCTCGGCACCAGATGAAGTAGTTGGGGGGGGGGTAGTTCGGTTGAGGATTTGTACTTACATATGTACTTGAGCCTGTTGTTAATGCAAGGGTCAACCATAACCAAAGACTGTGCATGCAGAAGAAAGGCAAACTAATTGGTTGAAGGCACTGCAGAGTTGACAGTTGAGGGAGGTGCCTTAGACAGCCATATTCTACTGTGAAATTAGGCACTATACTGGCTGTAATGCAGGATGAATGTTTCAGGGGGTAATGCTGCATAGCAGACCACTTTGGTCTGGGCCTGAGGCTTTTAGTCACATGACCCCCTGGGAACTGCTCCACCCACTGTTTCAGTGGACTGCCAGAGCTGTCACCCATTCCCATCTCCTTATCACTGATCAAGACTCAAGTGTCCAAGACCAGTAGCTGGTGACATGGGATTTACAGACTAATAACACAAACCTTGTTCTTAGGGTGGAACTATAGGTGAACCACAGGGGCATAGTTCTAGGAGAGGTGGAACTACATCCGAACTACAAGCAAGCCTTTCTGGCCTGCATTAGAGCTTCATGTGTTCCTTTTTAGAGGAATTTCTGCCTATGTCAAGCATTTGGCATTTTGCTATGGAGTTTTGCTTTATTCATACAACAAAGAATAGCATCAAACATGATAACTTGATAGTGTAACATAAGTAAGGAATATTTTCCCTAAGCAAATTATGATAGCCACATTTTAGAGAGTTTAACTTAAATGTGCATAAGGGGGATACTATGGCGATTCCCACATTCTTTTTAGGAGTTACAATTCTTCTTGCTGAGAACTTGCATAGCCAACAAACTATGCGGTCTCCTTGACGGTGTGAAAAGTCCATCCGGCTGTCAAATCTGTTTTCTAAAACGCTGTTTTTATGCAGACTTTGTGGTGAAGTGTTGTGCATGTGCTTCTCCTACTGACATAAATGTGTGTGCATCTACAAAGGCACATGTTTCCTGTACAAAACCCAGGATGGGTCTATGATCTACACCACATGTAGCTGTCAGCTTCATACTGCCTCCTCTCAGTGGGCTTGGTAAGTGTATCTAAGTGAGTCCTGACTAATGTACCATGTAATTGGGATAACATCCAGCTTCACATGTGGTAATGTAGTATAATTCTAATAGAATAGGCAGATCAATGCAGTTTCAAACAGTCAAAATCCATAACCAAAGAAGATATTCCAAAACTGTTTGCTGTTCTGGAATACTGGAGCCATGACCTTTCCATCGATACCAAACTTGGCTTCCTGGGACTTCCGTCGCCCTAACCCTAACCCTAACCCTAACACTTTCAAACACTCAAAAATCCATAACCAAAGAAGATATTCCAAAACTGTTTGCTGTTCTGGAATACTGGAGCCATGACCTTTCCATCGATACCAAACTTGGCTTCCTGGGACTTCCGTCGCCCTAACCCTAACCCTAACCCTAACACTTTCAAACACTCAAAAATCCAGAACCAAAGAAGATATTCCAAAACTGTTTGCTGTTCTGGAATACTGGAGCCATGACCTTTCCATCGATACCAAACTTGGCTTCCTGGGTACTTCCGTCGCCCTAACCCTAACCCTAACCCTAACACTCAAATATCCAGAACCAAAGACATGACTTTTTGTTGGACACAGGTCTAACTACTGAAGATAGCAAAAACTAACAGGTATTCTACATTTGTATGTTACTACACATGTTTTTCTTAGTGTTGTTGTCTTAACAGTGTCATACTTATTAGATAAATCTAATGTTTGAAACTCTGACTAATGCAGTCCTCCGCCAGGCACACTTCCATTGCTACCAAGCACTCCACATTTTCGGCCACCCCGTAAAAAAATCTTTTGCTGTTGTGTCCATGAAATGACCTTTCTCCATCGTATATCAGCCAATAATTCAAAGGTTTTGTCTGTAAGTTGTACCTGTAGCACACAGAAACAAACAAGCACACATAGAACTTATGCACACATGCTCTGTTACCGCTGTAGTGTTACACAGTCACACAAACACACACACATAGACAGACAAACAAACACACATTTTATCTACATTCCACTCATGTGCAATACCATGACATGGCTGTCTATACTGGTATGGGAAATACATGTATTAGAGTTGTTGAAGAGGACATGTTGAGAATTGTTTTTGCTGGGTATTCTTGTTGGCTCCTCAACTGAACAACAACAATCTACACCACTTGTGATTTGTGTTTACTTAAAGATTTACAATGTGTACTGATTTCTGGAACAACTATGAATGCGCCATCAGCCCCTACATGTAACTCTAGGCCCTAAACCTCTATGCTTGAAGATGATAGGGAGAATGGGTAACTTTAAAGCACTTGACCGTATCGTTTTGACTAGCCCTACTGGACATTGCCTGTAGTCGTAGTTGCTGTTGAGAGGAAAATGTTGAGAAGCACTGTGGGATTGTTTTTACATTTTCGAACATCTGTTATCCTTTTGACAGAACAACAACACTCTGTTTGACTTGTGGATTAATTACATACATTTTAACCTATCAAAACAGCCTTGCCACAAACCTGGCCCTTACCCTAGCCCTACCAGTACCAGGCTTAGGCCACACCAATTTAATTTCTTGGTTAACGGATTTTTCTAGAAAAAAAATGGAGCGGGCGGGACGAAAAAAATAAAATAAAAATTTGAGACCACCTGCCATACAGCCATGTAGTAAGCAATCCATTAAGTTAAGTTACAAAATGATATAAGACATTATATTAGACACTTATTGAACTGAAAGGACCATTACTAGCAACTTCTCTTACATCCCTTTACAATTATTCGTATTATTTTGCAAGATACACATCTTTACTGTATGAACAACAAACTATCACTGAGTGTCAGTTGACAAGACTCCCATCCAACTGGTTTCACTTTTATTCATCTTTCAAAGTTCCAAAGAGTGGTTTAAATCAGGGTGCTCTGTTCAGATCCCATTGTTTTCTTAGTTCAGGGCACACAGCTTACCACTGGGCTGGGCATTCTATTGTGTCTGGCTGATATGGAAGTTATTTAGAGCTTGAAATGTACAATATCCTAAATATATGCTTTAGACAAATTTCCAGGAATGTGTAAAAGTTATTGACAAAAGAATTAACTACTTTTACAGATATTTTATTTCTTTTTTTATCTTTCCCCAATTCCCAAATACTACCGGTAGTATACATTTTATATTTCCCATTATACACTTTAGGTATGCTACAGCTACATTATACTAGTACATAGCCATCATTCAAACAAATAGCCACATTGATGACACACTCTTCAAGTTGCCACAAATTCAATGGTCTAGGGTTTCACTATAAAGTCTTTGATGTATGGGGATTTTTATTTGTAGGGGGAACCATTTTATTTAAAAAAATTTGATGTAATAATTGATGCATTATTTGCAATTGTACTCCTGTTTATAGGTATCGAAATAAGATGTAACTTTGTTAAAATGCCACATGCACATGTAGTATTTTTCACAGAGTAATTTCTATAATTAAAAGAGCCTGTTTCCCCCTACTCGAAGTGGACTCTTCCGACCGTGAGAAAGTTAGTGAATGGACTTACGTGCATGGAGGACTTTTTACTTTGCCAAATTCCCATGTTTGTGGTAGGATTTTGTACTTTTTGAGAGTAATACAGTTTGTGATGCCAAAATACATTGTTATGTCGTGTTATTTTTACATATTCCTTGGAAAAAAGATCGTTTTGAAGGTGTGTGTTCATGTGCCGCCCAGGCCGAGTTTATACGTTCGGCCGATAATTTGCCCGTTACTAGCACATGTTTCCGACACAATATGTGTTTCTAAATGAAATATAATATATATCTAAAAGGGAGATGATATGTTGTTACAGGCACGATGACTTAGTAAATCTGCCGTACGTTTGACTGTCGTCAGTGAAGTTTTGTCCCATGAATGGTGACATGTGCAAAGGGGGTGGGGGGCGAGTTCTATATCAAAATAATTTTTTTTGACGAACTTTTGAAGACGCAACCTAGCTTTCCGAACAAATTGAACAAAGAAAAATGTTTCTGCCTTGAAGCAATGTATTTTTAACGCTGTTAACTATGCCCAAATTTTGAAAAAATACAACGTACGGGGTGGATTTTGGGGCCCCAATTCTGGGCCCGAGAGTATGGATTTTTGTTCTGTTTTTATTTTTATTTCATTTTGGCAAAAAAACGAAGCGGCGAATCCGTTAACCAAGGAAATAAATTGGTGTGGCCTTATGCTTGAAGATGATAGCGAGAAGGGTACCTTTGAAGCACTTGCAATGTTTTAACAAAAGGTGGTACTGGAAGACAGTTTCCAAACCAATAATACATGTACATCGGAAGATCCTTACTTATGCTGTAAATCTTAGGCTTCGTTTTTTTCTGACATTAAGTTGTTAACAATGACCCTAACCCTAACCCTTCTGGAGATTGCCTGTCTATACCGGTAGCTGCTGTTGAGAGGTGTTTTTTTTTAGTACAGTGGTATCTTTTTTTCTCTCGGTGGTAAATGGTAACTGCCTGGCCAATTTGATATTGACTTGCTACCATTAAAAGATCTGATTGAGGATTAAGAAGTCACTTAGACTGTAAACTCGGTCATCCTCAACAAATAGACGGGGTTCCTGATTTCCTATATTGTAAATCACATATAATTTAGACACCAAAATGGCTGATATTGTCAGAAAGAGGAAACCCTTATGTGTAATCAAGAAAATTATAAAGAAAAACCTTACATTGAAATTTTCACTGATCGAGACCCTCCCATGTAAGGCATAGTAACAACACCCACAGAACACATGAAAGTTCAACCTCGTGCAAACATACATATCACTTTCAAGACAGATGAATATGTGGAAGTAACAACACCTAGAAGTAACAACACCTACAGAACACATGAAAGGTGGATCTTGAAAGAATTCGCATGCGAAATAGCTTGCCCTGTCACAGACATATTAAATACATCCTTCAATGAAGGCTACGTCCCACAAGCATGGGAAGATGCCACGGTAGTGCCCTTACCCAAGTCACACCCACCATCAGTCGACAAACTCAGACCAGTTTCTCTTACGTCTCAACTTGCCAAGGTAGCAGAATCCTTCGTATCTAAGCTTACTGGATCTTAGAAGACACCGTA
>NW_017803854.1:3167402-3175346 GCF_001625305.1 Branchiostoma belcheri | reverse complement strand
AAATCACATATAATTTAGACACCAAAATGGCTGATATTGTCAGAAAGAGGAAACCCTTATGTGTAATCAAGAAAATTATAAAGAAAAACCTTACATTGAAATTTTCACTGAGACCCTCCCATGTAAGGCATAGTAACAACACCCACAGAACACATGAAAGTTCAACCTCGTGCAAACATACATATTACTTTCAAGACAGATGAATATGTGGAAGTAACAACACCTACAGAACACATGAAAGGTGGATCTTGAAAGAATTCGCATGCGAAATAGCTTGCCCTGTCACAGACATATTAAATACATCCTTCAATGAAGGCTACGTCCCACAAAGCATGGGAAGATGCCACGGTAGTGCCCTTACCCAAGTCACACACACCATTAGTCGACAAACTCAGACCAGTTTCTCTTACGTCTCAACTTGCCAAGGTAGCAGAATCCTTCGTATCTAATCTTACTGGATCTTAGAAGACATAAGTACATCACTTGTCAAACAGCAGTTTGGTTGCTTGAAAGGTCGCTCCACAACACTGTATCTTGTCAGTCTGGTAGACTTTCTCTGCAAAGAATCGGAAAAAGCCAAGAACATTTTGCACAATGGTCATGACAGACTTTTCGAAAGCTTTCGATAGGATAGATCACACGTTAGCCATTCAGAAGTTGCTAAAACTCGGACTCGGGAGTGAGGGGGTCTCATCCAGTGGGTCTGCGGCTTTCTTACCCGGCGGTGGCAAAGAGTTCATTATGGAGACCAACTCTCAGACTGGGAAGTATTCGATTGAACTTGCTCCGTACGGCAAGGAACGCTCCTTGGCCCATTGATTTTTGTAGTAGCGTTTGATGATGCCACGAGGGATGCTCTGATTCATCATTGGAAATATGTAGATGATCTGTCTATGACAGAATCACGTCATTACCCCAAGCCGTCAGGTTTGCAGTTGTGCCAGTAACATGCCTTTTGGGGGTGTGGCTTCAGAGTGACTTGAAATAGGAGACACAGGTTACCAGAATGACAGGGAAAGCTAACGGATGTCTCTTCTTCCTACGGAAACTGAAACATTTCAATCTCCCCACCTCCTCACCATTTACACATAGTTTGTACGACCAGTTTTGGAGTACGTACTGTGCACCAGTCTCGCATCTGGGACCTGTGCCCAGTCAGACAAACTTTTAGGCGGTACAATGAAGAGCATCTCGGACAATACTAGGAAGGTTTTTCACAAGCTATGGACAAGCCAGGAAAGACTTAAACTTCCCATTGCTCTCAGAGTGTAGACAGAAACTGTGCCTCAAGCTCGGGATCCACTTGAAAACCCAAACACCATCAATGCTTCTACCTAAGGCATCGGACTATCATCTGAAATAACCAGAAACAGAGACAAATACAAAACTATCAAATGTAGAACTGGTCGACTTGAAACTCTCCCATCTCCTACGGCTTCTAAATGCCTGACCTAATAGCCTTAGTAGCAGCTGTCCCTCCTTTGAAATTGACCTATAGATCTAGAAGTTTTCCCGTGATTGGGACTTGTATATATTTTATATAGAGCTTTTTCACCACACGTCAATCATGACGTCACCACCCCTCATGTCCCGTGCGACGCCATTTTGGGGTGCATCTCTACAGCGAGTTTCCAAGCGTTGAAATGGCCGACAAACGTTAGGTAAACTGTCCATTGTCCTATTACACGAAGAGTTAACCACCACTCATACCTCTCGTTACTGGAACAAAATAAAATCTGTTGGGATTGACCTGTTTTTGTCGAGTTTTGATAAGTCTGATCGAGACGGTGTCTACCGCCAGCGGAGTCAATTGACGCGACTTAGCCTCGTATTTGGTACTCACGGCCGGGGCAGAAGTTTTTACACACAGGATCGGTTCAAACCCTTTAAGAGTCTGACAAGCGTTGTATCAGGATGTGTAGAGAGTGTTGTGGGACATGCAGTTTCGTGGTGAAGTACGTTGTAGTCAGGATACGCAAAAGGTCGCTATTTTGGAACAGCCCTGGACTGTGTCTGGATAATAACAAACAAATGCGGGGCCATCGGCTGCCGGCCGCCATCCACAGTCCGCACTGCCGCGACTGTGGCTGAACAAGGTGAGTGTTACAAGTTGCCAGGGCCCTGTTCTACATGGACATTTACCACAGAGTAAAGGGACAGGTAGCTTCAACAGATTTAACGTGTCCATGGCTACCCACGTTGACATCTACAGCCCCCTACGCCAGGGTAAAACACACCGATTTCTGATCAGCAAAAAACGATAAAAGCCGATCTCAAGAACATGAGACGTGGACATGGAGCCAGAACAACCCCAAGGACAATGTTACGAACAAGAAGAGCGTTCAAAATGTAGATTGTGGCCCAAAATACGCAACTATCGCCAAGAGTTTGCATAGCGTACCATTGCGATAGGCACCATGCTGCACCCCCTAAAGGCGGACAATGCTCGTTGCCGGGGGAAGAGTCACGTGACCATCTGTGGTGAATAAGCCCTATACAGTGCATCAAGCTTTTAAAATATCGTACAATTTCTTATTAACGGTAGTTAACCTCAAATTTTATGAATGTATAAGACTTAGTGTTTATTACCACCTTTTATTGTAATATGATGTTACCAATATGTTATATTCTTGAACAATTTTTTAGTTTGTATTGTACTGAATCAGCAATTCAGCCTTCGGGCTGCAAGTGATTTATATTTCAATAAACCTTTCATCATCATCGTCAAAGTAAGCCACTGGTGCAAAATCAATTTTCACCCACAAAACACCACTTCTTACACCTTTCAGCCATGTTATTATTTCACAGTAGAGAGAAATGTGAACCCTTGAAATCCATTTGTCCCTATTTTTTTTACTTTGCACTACCACACCCAGGGAAGGAAGAATTGGTGTCTGCACCATGAAATCTGCGGTATGTCTTAAGGATACAAGAAAGATATCATTGCTAACAAGGTTGCCAGTAAATTGAATTTTCTTTGCAGAATCAAAATGAAGAAAGATTAACTGACTAACAATTACATGTACAAACGGCATCTCACCCAGTCATTATGTTCCCGACTGAGCAGTTCTCCAAAGTGATCCAAACAACCTTTTTGTGTACATGTACTGCCTCACATACTTAAAGTATAATTAATACATGCTGACTTAAATGTATTACCTAGATAAAACTATTCTAAATTGGTTCTCATGTAACGTTGTATGTTGATATTAGCATAACAATGAATGCACAGATATAATGTCAATACCAACTTCGAGGTAGAATTCCCGTTATATTAGCCAAGAACTAAAAGTCATTTTTTTACAGTTTTTTTATTAACAGTACGCCTCGTATGATCTCAACTATTCAGACAAAACCTGTGTACTACTTCAGGTAGCAACCTTGTCTCATCAACCTTGTTAACAGATATATACATACATTTGAGTGAAAAACATACTGCTTGGAGACTACTTCACCCATGTGAGGTAGTGGTCTTCTCTAGCCAGCAGCCATTTTTGCCAGTCCCCAGGGACATTCAGACCTCAATAGCCAAAATGAGCCCAGCACTGTATGTTTCACCAAAACCTCCTAGGTTTCAGGGCTACATAGACAGGTTTAAACCAGTGAAGCACATTATGCTATTTTGCAAAGTACAAATTGAACCGGTGGAAATTTGACACGGAAAAAAAGGAAACACTTTTTTGGTGCTCTAGTATATCTCTGTGATTGTAATCTAACATAATTCTATAGTTCTATAGAATTCTATAGTTCGCCGCAAGCTCGGGACTTGACGAGCCGCTAGTTTGACGCTCGGCATTTCGGCATTTCACTTCCGCGCCAGCTTCGCATCCCCTCGTATGGCGCTAGGCACTTCAAATCGGCGCTGACACTCAACTAAAACTCCTTAGCCTACCGCCTATGGTCTGCCATGGGGCAGCCCCTAGTCCCCTGAGTGTCTCAGTAAGTTGTTGCTGAGAGATCCCCACTAGGGTCTGCTTCCCCAGCAGATAAAAAACAGATGCAAAGGTGTGGTCTCTGAATCCTGAATCTCTCATGAAAAAGACCACAGTCTGTGGAGGCAGGCCATAACACCATGTTTTCTACATCAGTTGAAAGTCTTGTTTCCTTTCCATATAACAATTGAAGACAATGAAGTACTCAGTATTTTGCCTACAACAAAAGAGCAATTTGCACGCATTTTGAGACCTAGTAGATGGTACATGTGTAACAGTTGGGGGTTTATAGGCGCTACCAACTGACCCAGCCAACGGGTCTAGACCTTTTAGCTCACTCAGTTAGAGCGTCTGACTGTGACCTGGGAGCCAGGGTTTTTTATCTGTTTCTACTGTCTCCTCCTGGTTTCTTACACTGGTTCCCACACCGGCCCTGTGAGTTCTGGCAAAGAGTGCCGCTCCAGGGATGTCGAATTCGGAAGATTCGAGGACGAATCTTGAAAAGAAAAGGGGTCCGAGTAGTGTAACAGTTGGGGGTTTATAGGCTCACTCAGTTAGAGCGTCTGACTGTGGCCGTGAGTTCGAATCTGGCCCGGGACCAAGGGGTTTTTATCTGTTTCTACTGTCTCCTCCTGGTTTCTTTATATACACATGTGGATTTTTTAAAGAGTAGAGTAGAGTAGAGTAAACTTTACGGTCAGGTAGGACTGCATCTGACTGTGACTGTACATATTATTTGGTAATCTTGTTACTACATGTAGTACCGTTTTGTAAAAGACACATTAGCACTCAAGTCAGTCAAACATGACGCACAAAATGTCTACATGATGTTCAATGAAAGACAAATATTTTTGTTCATGTCATCATCAAATATATTTTTTAAGCTTACCTGCTAAATTTGCTACATTTGCTAAATTTGCTATTTCATGTAATAACTTGGTAATTGTTCTAAAAATGTAACATTAATTCCTTTAGTGCCAGGTTGCGTCTTAGCCAGGATCAAATGTTCTGAGGTGAAGAATTCCCCCTCCCCGTCCCCTCCCCCCATCTGGCTCTAGTTATATGGGCAACCTGGAACTAGGTCACTCTCCAGGCTACACTCTCCTCCTTGGTCACTCCATGAAGGCAAAAGACAGGGGGAGAAGATGTCACTAATTACCGTGGCCTACAGCTAGCCTGGATACCAGACCCATAGCACAGGACCATTAAGTTATCCTGTGTGCACACATGTCCAGGATAACTTTCAGGACCATGTGTACTGACTGTGTCTGGCATCCAGGCTAGCCTACATCTTGTATCACATATGCCTAAAAATTGTGGAGGAAACAGAAACTAGGGACACACTGGAACAGGAGAAATGTGTGTCAGTACTTTGGAGGAGTGTTTTGTTGACCACTATATGACTAATGGTATTACCACCCTTGATTGGAACATTAGGGTTTATCTCAGACTTTGACAGGGCTATATTATAAATTAGTATGATGAAAAAATGTTTGCATAGATATTCATTTTTGGACAGCACTATCAACTTTTATAGTAGTTGACAGAAAAACTATTTGTGACAGTCACATATAATATTACAAAGTGCTATGGGTCTGGCATCCAGGCTAAGATATTACATTTTTTTTCTTTGGAGAGAAAGTACATGTACATGTATCGAACAAGGGGGAATTTCCCGTTTGAAGTAGCCAAGAATTTGCTATCAGAAGACAGAGTTAAGACTTCCACTTCAGTGTGGAGAAGGTAGATTTGCTAATAATACTGGTCCTTGTATGTACAAATCACATGTTGGACTGATATATGCCTACAAGGTTTAGATTCTTTGTCAAGCTAGCCTAGCCAGGAATGACAACACATAAGATACTTGGATATTAAGCAACCACAACTTGATGTTCTATTTACTACATGTATTAGTATATACCTAACTTCACTATCTTACTTACTACTACCTTACTATTAGTACATTGTATATACCTAACTTAATCAGATTTCTTGCTACACTCCACCAAGGGTTAAACCCCTGGTTCCAAACTGACCACCTGCAAAGATTAAGGGACTGTACGATATTTACCGGGGGGGGAGGGCTGGTGCACTGGAGGGGAGGGCCATTGAAAAATTTTTTGGCCTGGGGGGAGGGCCATCGAAAAAATATCTTAACCGAGGGGAGGGCCATCGAAAAAAAATCAGCCTTGGGGGGGAGGGCCACTGAAAAAGTTTTCCAAAATATGGCGTCGCGTAGTACAAGAAATACGCCATAAATTCGAAATAGAGTACGCACTTTTAAAACTTTTCCAAGTCCCAAAAGTGTCTCGGGCCGTCGCCAAAGTCGGGGTGCGTACTTTATTTGAGGTTTCCCCCCGACGTGACAAATCCGTGGACGACCCAGGAATATAGCGGAACACCGGCACGGGGAACTTGGAACGACATCGATCGTCCATAGCATGTTTAGATAAGAATATTGACGAGTGGAAATAAAGTTGAACTTCAATATATGAACATACTTCCTCTGACTATCGTCGATATTTACACCAAGTTGTGGTAAAAAAGAAGTCAAGTCACCCACGGTAAGAAAATGTTGGTCACTAGTAATGACGCCCGGCGCTCCGTCATGCCGACCGGATCGTTCCCCAGCCAGCCGACGCCGATCTCAGTGGAACTCCGGCCGAAAATATAACCCCCCGTAAGTACATATAAAATTGTAAGAGGGTTTATGAGCGGTAATATTTGAAATGGTCCGCAAGCCGTTTTTTATCGTCGTAAACATAACGTAACGTGATGAAATAAATTGTGCAGGCCTGAGTTGTGCCTCGACTGATGGTCAGTTCTAATGCACTTCCGGCTTGAGTTTAACTCAGAAATCTTCGACAAAGATTTTACCCCATGCCGTTTCAAAGCTTCAGTTGGCAGAAATTGTTATCCATGTTTCATTTCGTATCACAAATCTTTTTAAATCTTGATAAACGCTATGGGAAAGTACTTTGTAGCGGGCTATACCAGCCAGTGCAGTGCGACGTGAAAATGCCAGCAAGATGTACTCTCCCACCCGACTGTTCGGCAAGCTACAATGATACTAGGGGCGGAGTTAACTTAAATGTAGTCTTTGATGAAAGGACGGTGGGAGGGGTGTTTGGCGCGCCGAACCTTCAGCTTCAACCTACAGCTGAAGAACAAAGAGGGCCGTGGCAGCGCTGAGGACAGCTTTCCAGAACCTTGGCCCCGGGAAGGAAATCTTTCTTTCCTCTGAACAGAATGTACTTATAAGTTTTACGGAGTACAAATTAACACGTGTTTATTCCTTAGAAGTGTAACGGGTGGCAAATTTTAATTCGGCAGCACCTCTACAGTACAGTAGCATGAATACTCCGCCCAGTTCTCCGCCTGGATGATCGTTAATTAATTGCTCTCCATGGGTTGATCGGGCGGGTGCTATTTTAAGTGTTCGGTGCATTTCGTATAGTAAAAAAACAACAACAAAGCTACGTACTTGTGCATCAACATTCAACTAACCCCCGCTACCGATGAAGTCAATATTGAAATACGGTCTTTTTTCACGAATATTTATTGACCATTGCTTGTTTGATCACCAACACTCTCCGGGATCCAAAGCTGTACGTTCCGCCGGACTTGCCTTACCTTTCGATGCGGTGGTGACGTCTTGCAAGTCGGCTGCGGCCATCGGTGAAAACAAGCCCGAACATGGAACGTTTCCCGCTACGTTACCATACAATCACGCAGTACACAGCATAAATCTAGTTTTTAACAATTTTGAAGCTGCAATTTTAAATTTGTTTGGAACGATGAACTGTTTTTAAGACCAGAGGTACCGGCCGTGCGTAGAAGGGGTGCGTACTTTATTCGAGTTTTTCCATTTCAGACGGGAATATTTGTCTCCAATCAGCCCCAAATTGGGGGCGCGTACTTAATGCGTACTTAATTTGGGAATTTACGGAGGGATAAAGAGACATCGAAAAATGGGGGGAGGGCCATCGACAATTTTTTGGGGTGGGGGAGG
>NW_017803854.1:3116415-3166559 GCF_001625305.1 Branchiostoma belcheri | reverse complement strand
GTTTTGTTCAGGCATTATGACAGATCTGAGTTCAGGTTACATTTGTAGGTCTTGTGGAAATGGATACATTAGAAGTTGAGTTCACTGAAGGTAATGTTTGTTTACTGTTTTCAGCTTTGCAGTGGGGGTAAAGACTTGAATTTTTGGAATAAAAGTAAATGTGTTTTAAAGTGCTTGTTTCTAGTGGTTTCACCATTAGTGGAAGCTTCATTCACTGGTCCCTCCCCTTGAGATAAGAATGTGGGAAAGTACTTTTTGAACCCTTGATTCTGTGTACATGCTTGGGATGGCCAACTTCTGGTGACATTTGGCTGTGCATATATAATTGATTTTTCACCCATAATTAGCCCCAGGGATAAGCATAGGAGACCTTCTTCTACCTCTTTGCCAGGCTTCTCCTGGTAGGAATGATTAATGACCAGGAAGCATAGGGGAAGCATACTGGAAGCATACTGGAAGCACAGTCTCTAATTGGCGATAAGGAATCACATTGGAAGTAGTTCCTTCAAAACAGCCCCCTGGAACCCTCTGAGAAGGGAAAAAAGGGAGGAACTACATCGGATGTAGTTCCTCCTCTACTGGATGTGCTTCCCCTGTGCTTCCCCTGTGCTTCCACTATGGAACCTAGGTTTGCAAGGGCGGGCAGTTACAAATCGGATGGTACCCAGGCTATAACTCCAGTCCTCAGATGTACATTTGTACATGTAGGGTTAATATGAAACTAAAGCTCCCTCGGACCTTCTGTAGACATGTTAGCTGCCATGTTGAATATTTCAGCCCAGGATTTGACAGCGCCAGATTTCCTCCAGAACAAAGAATTAATTATAGAGGAGCCATAAGCACCATTTGTTCTAATGACTTCACCCATCAGAATTCAATCATGTTGCAGTCCTGATGGGCACCAGCCTGAATCCCTTATATAGACATGGAAACTTACACACTGAGGTTACTACAGGTTAGACAGTCACAACAGTACTGTACTTTATAGACTTGCTTTTCCCATTTTGTTCAAATGAAGGTATCAAATTGTAGATTTCTTTAATAAATTCAGAGACGGCCCATTTGTTTTATCATCACCCGTAGTGTTATTGTGCAGTGTGACCAGGCATACCTCGTGGCAATACCTCATTCCCAGCCTAAGCTCTGTATGATTGCTTTCCATCCAGCTTTTCATGGTGATGCATGTCTGTCACTCTGTCCTCATAAAGTGCAGTCTGTCGAATACCTGGGCTTTATGTAGCGGTTAGAGTGGTTCAGTTTATGCACCTGTAAATATGCCACGTTTTATGGCCGCTCCGTGAGCCTGCATTTATATTGGGGCATCTGGGAAGGTATGTGTAAACACACTTCAGGTTTGACCAAGGGAACAGAAAGCTAAATGGATTTGTGCAGTTTGGGTCAAACTATGGCACCAGGACTTGCAGTTCAGTTGTCTTGACATTCTTCAAAAACATTGTGAAACCAGAAAGCTGTGCCAATCACTCTGTATGGAGAAAACTCAGGAGATCTTAGCGTCCAGATTTAAGAACCACCGACAGGTATCTGGTTTAACCTTGACACTTTGATTGTTTGTTTGTCTGAGAAACAAGTACAAATACAAACCTGTCTTTACCATTTGCTCAAGAGACTGGCCATGTGTGACCACAGTGGCACTGTGGACAGGTGACCGCCATATAGAAAAGTACTTGACCTGGCTGGTATGGTCACAATTCACCTTGATTTAGGTTCATGTACCAGGCTTCAGGCTTCATGTACCCACTTCATGACACAATACTTGAAACTTCTTTTTAAAAGAATCATCTGAATGTAAATTCTGTTTCCAACCAAACAACCAACTAACCATCATTAGATAAATGATTAATCGGGATAAGAATTATCACCTGATGACGATGAATTGTGGACAAACAATCAGCATCTCTTCATGATGAAGTACAGCATTAAGTCAGCTGATCCCCCTCGCTGAGCCAAACCATTCGTCATATGAGATTTCTCATCATTTTCCCTCCCCTGCTCTCCTCCCAGCCAGCTGAGCCAGTTCTAACTAACACCTGTCCCTACAGGATAGTTCCAACTTTGATAAATGGTTGAGATTTCCTTCGCATAATGTCATCCCTATGATAGCTCAATCATATACATGTACATTGTACATGTACCACAACTGTGATTATGATTGTTGTTGGCTTTTTCTTGAAGTGTTGTTA
The DNA here is from genome assembly GCF_001625305.1 of Branchiostoma belcheri. Classification (NCBI taxonomy): domain Eukaryota; kingdom Metazoa; phylum Chordata; class Leptocardii; order Amphioxiformes; family Branchiostomatidae; genus Branchiostoma; species Branchiostoma belcheri. The sequence continues at coordinate 3,164,358 of NW_017803854.1, read as the reverse complement.
CATTGTACACTCCCTCTGTTAACTCCCTCTGAATCAATAGGATAGACCAAACCAGTAACCATATTTCCTCAGTTCTCTTATGTAACTCAAGCCACTGTCACAGGTGATGTTGTAACTTGAGCATGTGTACCTGATGATGTATCCCTCTTTTCAAACCACCCCCTCATCTGGCCATTTATCACTGAAATCACCAGAAGAGATTAGAAATCATTGCATCCATTTTGTACCGTATCAATCACCATGACCCATAACACGCCCAGTTTTCAAGACTCAGAAATGAAGTTTTCTCATAATGTCCCCGTACCAATTATTCCCTTGGCTGTTTAACACCCCACGTAAATCCATCCTAACATTTAAGTTGTAATCCGTTCTAGCAGGTGACCAATGGCAAGGCTTTCTGTGCACTTTTTAAAGCAGGAGCGTTCATCACTTTATGTAAGCCATTTTTCATCCCTCATATTTTATCACCAAACGATAATGTTCCAGACTTTATCAGAGATCTGATATTATCATGACTTGAACACTTGGGTAAAGCCGGCACAACCCGTGATAGATTTTCAATCACACACTGGATTTTATATCTCAGAGGCAACTTATGGAGCTTTTATTAAGGGCCAGGATCAATACTTGGAGGCATTCTGTTGGGCTGAACCAAAGCACTACACACTCTAGAGAAATTTGAGGAAAGTGAATTTGCCAGGGGTGAAATAAGCTACCATGATAATTGCAGAATGCTAAAGCCATGTTTTTGGAGGTTATCCGAGGTGAAACAAAGGATAGAAGTTGCCATGGTGATTACAGAATATCACAGTCATGATTTCTGGGGTTATTCTTGGATACAACCAGGAAAAGAATTAGTGCAGTCATGTTTTCTTCAGATGCCTGAGGTAAAACCTAAGGAAGAAGAATCCTTGGTAATTGTGTTATTGAGCTTCAGCTACCCTACCAGCATTGGGACTAACAGAACAATGCCTCATCATCTAGATTTAATTAACATCCCTGCAGCTTTTCTTCCCAAGGGCCGCCCGAAATCATTTCTCACTTGTTGAGAACCCTGAAGGCAGATGTTACACTATGTCCTAATCCAGCACCACAGAGCAGGAAAAGAGCTCGCCTGATGAGTCTGCGAATAGTGCAATATGGCTAGTGGACTCTCAATCACAGTGCAATTTTTAGGGATCGCCCGATCAAATTAATGTTTGTAGGTCACCAAGTGCTGTTCAATATGAAGGTAGATTTTCAGGCGAAAATCCGCTTTGACGAGGCACTTTTCAAATTAGGTAACGTTAAGCTTCTAGCAATCAGAGTTGTCAACAGTGTGATATTTGTTTTGGGCCATATCTCTGACAATGACAGACACATAACAAACATAGCGTGTTGCTAACAATAGTAACATAGCACGAAGCAATGCAGTCCATCCTATAACCTTGACTATCCTCAGCTTGACTATCGCTTCACAAAGACAGGAGACCCTAGTTTGTAACAACTTTGTCTTGTTCTTCTTAACTGTTTTTTTTTTTCAAGAAATTTTCTATTTAGCTCTGAGGAAAAGTAGTGGCTACTACTTAAAATGTCTGACAGTTCCCAAAATCTACCCAGTTGCTTGAGTAACTGTTTTCTTGAGTTTCTACTTGGCATGGCCCCATGGCTATAGTAAGCAAAGCCGCTCACCTACTAATAAAAGCCTCTTAGTTACTGTGATAATGATTCTGTTACTACACAAGTGGTAGGATTGCTCCAGGAGGCAATGCCTATGGGAAGGTGGAGAGATTATGAGTTATGATATTTGTGCCCAGGACTGTCCCAGGACAGGTGTGAAAAATGATTCAGGGAGAGCGAAGCGGAACTGGCAGTATTAAATACCATCCTCAGTGGGAGAAGTGCTCAGTGCCTGCAGTTGTTAGTTCTGACTAATGACTTGTTTAATCTCCAGTGAGGAGGGTGAGGTGAGACATACATGTGAAGTAGGCTGGGGAGATACTTGATGACAGGAAGTGAGGATACATGAAGTAGTGAGTGGAGTGTTGTCTGTTGGCAGCTGACATCTCCTTGCAAGACAAGTGATGAGAGAAAAGGAAACAGGAAATTCCTATTGAATTCTTCAGATAGGAGGTATCAAACGGTGGATTTAGTCTTGGTCTTGAAGAACTCATCTCTCTCACACTGCAGTAATCTTGGGGGGATTTTATCTTCAAGTAGACAGAAAGCATCAGGGTTAGAATTTGTTCCCCAGCCAGATTTAACAGATGGCTTTCTTCAACTCTTCTCTAAGGAGTATAGAGTAAGGCATGTGCAGGAAATAGGAGTGTTTTCTGTATTTCCTGAGAACAGGGGCAGAGTCACCTGTTTGTTGCTTCTGACAGACTTTGATCAAACAATTCCAGGGGGAAGACAACAGCTAGCACAGACATACATGTAAATCACAGCTGGGTCCTGGAGGCTCTGATGCAGTATTTCGTCCCTCAACTGCAAAAAAGTTGCTTTAGCAGCATTTAAAACTGCAAGCAGGACAAAGAGAAGAAGAAAGACCATTTTCAACACCTTAAACTTACTTTAAGTCAAAAATTTGTGACCGAATAAATCAATGACTTTCCTGCTGAATAATCCCTTATCACTAACAAAGCAATTTAAGTATCTGTGTTTATGCAGACTTAAGTTTTGTTTTAAGTTTCAGTGTTTTTTTTGGTATAAAGAAAAATCATAATGCTGTCAGCATATTGAAACCTCTAAGCCTCTAATCTCTGCTAACACACAGCCTTACATGGTATTTGTTTCCAATACAGACATGTATTCTGACCAGCAGTGCTAGATGTTAGCAAAGGTCTCTTTGTAACCTTTGTAGGCTTGTGTACTACATTTAGAATTAAAAGCTAGCAGTGCATTAAGCTGATTGATGATGACCTGCGCGGATGAGCAAAAGTTTATCATCAAGCGTTAATCCCTCCATCCCACCACGACCCTTCCATGATTAGAGAAATGTCAGTGTTCCCCCTCCCGAGCGGGTGGTATGCCTGGCGTGCGGCGCTCCGCACGGATCCGTTACCGAGTCATTACACAACAGAGACAGGTGGTGCAGGTTAATCTCCAAGCAGATCTTTCGGTGGCAAGACAGTATCCATTGGCCAGAGGAGTGTCCATTAGCCACCGAAGATCTGCCGGTACTCGAACAGGGAGGAGCACTTCTTTTCAAAAATGGTGTTGCTGCCCCACCTTGTGCCCCTATTAACAGCTATCAAAAATTTGTTGTGCTAAGATTTTTACAAGCGGTTTATAGCTTGAATCTGGGACAAATGCAGTCACCCGCGCACATCTCAGTGGGAGTTCTCGCCTAACCCTGTCCAGATAATACTGTATGCTGGTACTAAAATATGCTGGCTGAAACATAGAAATGTCAATAACTGGGGTCCTTGTGGTTCAAAACTGCAGATATCACAAAACATGTGTTGAACCTTCTTTTCCTATAGTTAAACTGTCCAAAATAACAGTTGGTGAGGGGACCCATAGAGAGACTTCCTGTAATGCTCAACCAGCTGGCTCACTAGGACTCGGTAGGAGGGCAAGAGCCTTGCCTGGTGGTCAGGGCAATAAACTACTTGGCAAGAATATTTTGATCAGGCAACAACTAGGTGTTAATAGCCTTTGACGTTTCGACTGCAGGCAGATCTTCGGTGGCTAATGGACACTCCTCTGGCCAATGGATACTGTCTTGCCACCGAAAGATCTGCTTGGAGATTAGTGCAGGTCACTACACTGGGGAGGGTAATCTTCAAGTTGTCTAAGCAGATCCTAGGTTGGCAAGGCTGTAACCATTGGCCAAAGGAGCACTGAATGGCTAACGGCCACTTGCTTTGCCAATGGTTACACTGTTATAGCATTGCTAATCTGCAAAAAGACTGTATATGGTGGCAAGGCAGTGTCTATTGGCCAGGGAAGTATCCATTAGCCATCATACCTTCGGTGGCCGTACAAACTCCTCTGGCTAATGGATACTGTCTTGCCACTGCAAGGGATCTGCTTGGAGATTACAGCATTGCCACAGTAGGATCTGTTTGGAGATTAGGACGTGGTCTGAGCAGTGAAGAAACAATGTGTTTGCCATATAAGGACCACAAGGCTAATGTGACCACGTTCCCTTATTAATGAATAATTTTTCCCATTGATGTAAGATTAAAAATCGTGTCTATAGTAACCATCTGTCCACATAGACCTGATTTTATCGGTCCCCTGAGTGGTATTCTTGGGCAGTTTTGACTTAATGTATCATATGACGTAATCATGTAAATATGCTAAGAATAGGTCAGCAGAATTCAACCTTTGCAAAAAATCTTGTAACGGTTGGTGAATTAACAAAAAAATTAGTGATGTAATATTATTAGTGTGATAGACTCCAAGATTTTGCCATTGAAATCTGTTATTTATAATCTCCTGCACTTTTTAAGGTCCGCACTATTTTTACTATCTACATAAAATATTTCATACCACTTTTATTTCGTATCCAATCATCCAAAAATGGTCCCTGGTCTTTATGATCAAGTTGTGGGCTGTTCCCCAATGTCAGAATAACTTGCAGCAAAAATGTGGAAGGAGCACAAAATCATATTCCACAGCAGACCTGTGAAATTGTCATTGGAGATACTTGTGTATCTGAAAGCTGATTAGTGAAGGCAGGCAGCAGACTTATGGTGCTTCATTTACATGAGAATAGATCATCATGGATGCAGGATTAAATCCTCCCCTGGTGGTGCTAAAAGTAGAAATATTTCATCCAATTCCATGCCGAGGTCAGGCAGTTCATGAGGTATTTTCTGGTCATAAAAGAGTAATAAGTCAGGTAACCGAAAAACTGGGATGAGCTGGTTGACAATATCAAAATATCATTTTATAGATTATTGAAAGATGGAAGGAGAGGAACTGATTTAGAAAAAACTGTGTAAAAGAGTGAAGTAAACTGTAAAGCTTGAGGTCAGATTGACATGGCACATGTAAGTGCTGTATATCGTTGACAGTCCAAGTTTTTAATTGAACTTATTGAAAGAAAACACAAGGCTTGCACATTAGACAAGTCAGGCACAGCATTTTCATTTTGTACAATCTAGAAAGGGCAGGAAATATAATAAGTAGTTTAGAAGTCCTATGAAATGTGGGATGAAACTACTGATTACCATGATGGCAGTTGACTGAGAGGGACCCAGTAGTTCGGGCTGACAGCCTGATAAACGGGATGTGATCCACCAGGTGGATGGGGAACACCTGTCACGAGAAAAAGGTGGATTCTTAGCGACAGGCATTTTCCCATTTCCCTAGAAGCTCCCTTGGTTTCCATAGGAATAATGCCATTCTGTCTGAGTTATTGGTGTTTTATTAATTTAGCAAGAAGCCCGTAACCGCGGCATCTAATCTCCCGCCTGCATTTAGAGTGGGTAGTGAAATAACGCGTGGCGGCGTGGCCCTCGTAAATCATAAGTTTGTCATTAGCGAGTATCAGGAGGGTTTAAAGCAGGGCGGGAGCCCAGGGACCCGGCTGTGATGAATCAAACTTCCATCCGCGATGAAAGCCGACAGGTCTGCAAATCGTATTCATTGGTGGATTTGTTAAGAGGGCAGCTAGTATTTGCCAGCTGCTTTTTCTGCGGTAGGAGTTAAACTTGACTTATTACGTATGCAAAATAAGTTAGGAAGGGGCTTCTAGCCTCCATTAGTTAAGCTGATTTCCGTAATTGCAGCCCGGGATTGTGTCCAATTCCACCGCAAATCTAATTATCGGAGCCGCTCATGCAGATGGGCTGGTCCAATTTGCATTCATTTGTTTCAATCTAGGAGAGGGGTGGTGGGAGTGCAGCCGGTGGTCGATCCATTAGGCGCCCAGACTTGTTTTGCTGCAGTATCATCCCACTTTCCCTGCAGTGTGTGATACATAAACACTTCAGCAGCAGCTCTACACCATTGACATACCACAGATCCAATCACACTAATGGTTTTTTTGTTGTTGCGTGCCGTTCCTGCAGCACACGGAGAAGACCGTCATCCGGCCGACGGCGTTCAAGCCGGTCGTCCCGCGCAACAGACATTCCCTGCAGTACTTCCCCCCGCGGCCGGGCAACCACCTGTCGGACAGCCGCAACTCTCTGCAGATCCCGCTGTTCTACAACCCCAAGGACAGGTGCGGCGGCGGGCTGCAGCAGAACGGCTTCCACAGTGTGCAGAACCTCAGCCTGCCCGAGCGCCTGCCGGAGAACCTGCAGCAGCCGGGCAGCAGGAATTCCTTTTCCGGAGGATCGTCGTGTAATAATAATGGCCCACATAATCATAACGGAGGGAATCATTACAGCAACACCGGCAGCCTGAGTAACACCAGCAGTCACAGTCACAGCAACACTGGCAGTCTCAACAACGGGAGGGTGTACAGCAACGGTGGGAACTACAGCAACGGGAACATCCCTGGCCTGATTCCGAATGGATTACCGAATGGAAACCACCACGGTGGTGGGAACCACTATGTGGACTCCCGGCACATGAGGGAAGGCTTGCCGCCCAGGCACAAGGCCCCCTCCATGGACAGGCTGTCTAGCCCTGCCTCGCGATCGAGTGTCACGCCCACCTCCAACAACAATCACACCCCAATCCTGTCGTACCACGCGTCCATGACAAACCTGTCCACTCGCTCGGGTCACACGCCGGTCCAGAGCCACACCCCGAGGTCGAGCCTGACGCCGCAGTCCGGTCACACGCCCGTCCCGAGCCACACGCCGCGCGCGAACCACACCCCGTCGTCCACATACGGGACGGGGCTGAACCATACCATGTCAAATGGTCACAAGGAGTCGTCCTCATCTGAACATTCGCAGTGGTCGACGATTTCGGAAGACTCCACCAAGGAACTGGAAGAGAAGGTGAAGGAGAAGGAGAGTGAGTTGGTTCAGTTGAGGAAAACCATGGAGGAGAACGAGATGATCATTTACAACGTGTACGAGGAGAAGCAGCGGAAATGGGAGAAGGAGATCTCCGACACGAAAAGGGACTGCGAGAAGAAGATAAAAGCGGCACAGCAGCGCGCCAGCCGGACGGAGCAGGTACTGCAGCTGCAGATCTACCAACTCCAGCAGGAGAAGAAGAAAATCAGCCAGGAGATGTCGCAGTTGCTGCAGGACAATGACAAGCTGGACAGACAGCTGGACACTTACCGCAGCCAGACGACAGAAACCACTCAGAAACTAGACGAAACAAAGTGGGAAATGTGCCAGAAGTCGGGAGAAATCTCTCTCCTTAAACAGCAACTTAAGGAAGCCAAGTCGGAACTAAGCTTAAAGACTAATGACGTAATCGCTTCGCGAGGAACAATAAAAGACATTAAAACCGAGCTGTCGGAAAAGGACAGTCAAGTGACCGCCTTACAAGACAAAGTGTCTGAGAAAAACGCCGAGATCCTGCACTATCAGGACGAGGTTGCTAAGCGACAATGTGAGATTGACAGCTTGTCGGACACGCTAAGAAAACGAGAGGATGAACTGATGGACTTGAAAGACTCTTATCGCCAGGTGAAAGACGACCTGTCCAACGTTCGGGCCGAGCTGGACAACAAAATCAAGGAGGAGCAGCTCATCAGCCAGTGCGACGAGGTCAAGGAGCGGAGAAAGAACAAAGAGCGGGATCTGATCGAGAGTTTAAAGGTGGAGGTTCAGAGACTCCGGAACGAGCTGAAAACGGTCCACCAGAGACACGACGCGCAGCTGATGGAGTTCGAGCGGGAGCGCGCGATCTGGCAGGAGGAGAAGGAGAAGGTGATCCACTACCAGAAGCAGCTGCAGCTGAACTACGTGCAGATGTTCCGCAAAACCAAGAACCTGGAGAAGGAGGTGCAGCAGCTGACTCTGGAGCTGGAGCGCCGAGACCTGGAGTCGGACAGTGTATAAGGGCGATATGTTACATAATGTGTAACATCAAGGCAGTGTGTAACATCAGGATCCATATGTAACATTATGGCTACTGTGCGTAACATTAGGGCTGTTGTGTAACATCAGGGTAACCACTCACTGCTGTATAACATCAGGGTAAGCTCCACTGTGTAACAAACAGTACCTTTACTGTGTAACAATACTACTGTATCACTGAGTAACATTCTGTCCCTCATCCTTTACCATATGGGAATTTTCTTTACTGCTTTGGATTCGATTACTTTTTTAATCAATATTTACCATCATTTTGTACACTTTTCTCGAGAAAGAAAATTGTAATTTTTTATTGGTATTTTTATGACTTTGTAGTCTTGTAAATTGTGATTTAAAAGGGTTTGCTATTTTATGAAATTGTAGTTCTCAATTTTTTTAAAAATCATGGTTCAGGATGAGGGACCAGGTTCTCCTGTCATTCAAACAGCAGCTGTCAATCACATACAGTTGCCCTGTCAATCAACGTTGACATGCCGCTGGCCTGTCAGTCAGCACAAGCTGTCAGTCATGTATGGCTGCCCTGTCACTCAACCAACTAACATCAACAGCACAGGGCTGCCCTGTCCATCAGAATCATCTGTTACACTGCTCTAAAACTGCAACCATGATTGTCTTGCCCTTCTGTAGTTGTTGTTTACATTTTCTCAAACAAAACATTTTTGCCAAATCAGGGAACTTCTCATGTTGACGACTTAGATAGCTTTCTGTACAGTCGAGGATTTTCTGTAAATACCGGTAACGCTGGATTTTAAGGCTACACTTTAGTTCTGATCCTTGTTGAGAGTTTAAGTAATTGTTACTTCAGTGTTGCAATTTGAGAAGTAGAGCATTGAGGTTGTGAGAATTACCTGTTTTTTCTAACCAGCAGCAAAAACAGCTTTACACTTTTATAACAAGGTCTTACTATCACACAAAACTTGTTCCTGACAGTTCAATTTTTTTCATGGAATTTTCATGCATAGTCTGTGTTGAGGAAAATTTATATTCTGTGACTACAGGCCAAGCCACACAGTGCTGTGGATATGATATGCTATACACCCACAAAAACCTCTTTCTTTTCTACTCCAGCAGTAATTTAATGAGAAAGAAATGTTTTGATGTTTTCTCAAGTTAGATGTTTCTTGGAGAATTAGTGACATTTTACTCCTCTTTGCCAAATTTGTTGAGGTGTTTTGAGCGGAATCGTGAAGAATGTGCTCCTACTCTAACCATTTACTGTAATGGTTATTGTGCATTCCCCCAGCACACTACTCTACAGGAGAGATTGACATGTATTAATGACTCTGGGATGATTTCCATCTAGAGGTCGAAGAGAACAAAAGCAGGAGCACATTTAATCAGGCAGATATTGAGCCCACTCTAAAACACCTCTCCATTTTAGCTGAGGCCGGAGCAAGTCAATTCTGGTGACACAAGTGTAATGCAGTCCAGTAGAAGTTCAGGAGAAAACACAGTTTGAATTATACTTTATAGGAACATGTTGATGAAAAAGATATTGTTATGAAAGCTCCAAAACACTCTAAAACACCTCTCCATTTTAGCTGAGGCCGGAGCAAGTCAATTCTCGTGACACAAGTGTAATGCAGTCCAGTAGAAGTCCAGGAGAAAACACAGTTTGAATTATACTTCATAGGAACATGTTGATGAAAAAGATATTGTTATGAAAGCTCCAATCCTGCAAGGTTACACAGAAGTACCTTTAAATTAATGAGTATTACTATTAGGTTTGAGCTCAGTTATAATGGATGAGACTAGAAAGAGCAGAATTTATGAAGTAACATAGAACTATTTTGCTTAAACTATATATATATATATTATGGCATATTTACAGTATATTAAGATTCCTCGCTCTCTTGTGTGACTTCTCTTCAGACTAAAGTTAGTTGTTGTTTTTGTTCTCTGCAGTTGTTAAATTTGTTGCGGAAACTGTAGACAAACGTTGGTACCTCGCCACTGTACAGTGCAATATGGTAGTCAGCGGTGACGGTCCCTTTTCTTCGACTATGTGTGGCTCCAGTGTACATTGAATTCAGCATTTGTTCTACACACTAGTACATTAATACCCTGAATATAGTTCTGACATTGCTTCTGTTTGGTTCAGTTTGCTGTGTCAGCCTCTTTGATGAGAATTTGGTTTTGTTAAAACTACTTTAGTTCATATATACTGATCGAGGATGCAGTAAAAAAGAAGGGTTAACACAAGATGATTGCTTACTATAGATGTTTGAGCAAGTGGGTGTGGAGTTTGTAACCAACAAGTCCACAGCCCCCCCTTGTGATTGTAATCAGTAGTGCAACAGTTAAGATGCAATGGAGCCATGTGTACAATGTAGGACCCTGACTCAGAAGGACTGTACAAAGGTGGAATTCTTTATATTTATTGTACAAACACATGGTTGACATAAAAACTGAGTTTTGCAGGGCAAGACATGATAAACTCACTGCAGTGCCGCCCTATGCAGAAAGGGGGCATGACTGTTCTTTGTACAATATAGCAATAAACAATTTGGAAGTTGTTACTCATGGTGGTTTTACTTCTGTGTCCAGTCAAGTGGTAGATACAGATTGCTTAGACCACATATCACACTACTTCAGCACCTTCCTATTAATCACATATAGTAACTGTTCGTAGCAGACCTTTCAGTTGTCCGACTGTAGATACTTTTTTCAGGTAAAAGTCTGTGAAACAAGCACCAACAAACTTTGCACCAGTATTCACAGCTTTGTAAGTCTTTACTACAGTCTCGTTCATAAGTGGATTTCAAAACCTTAACCTTGGCAAGTAGGCCTTGATGAAGTACAAAATGTACAGACCTTAAGGTTAGACCAGGAATGAATTAATAGATGGATGAATGAATGCAGGGATGGTTGGACGGAGTAACGAATGATAATCATAGTTTTTGAAAAAGTTAAGACACGAAAAGACTGCCAGTTGGTGCCCTATTGTTGGTGCAAGTTGTAAGATGTAGTGTCTATTCTTAAATCACTTAGAAGTTTGAATTAACACTGGTAGTCTTTGTTACAGACAAGTAAAATACTAAAAAGTCTTTAAACGTTTTCTTTATCTATATATCTTCCTAATATCAGATACGATCTGGGAACATAGTAGAAAAATAGATCCAATCTACAGGATTACCAACAACCCATCATTTGTCCAAAGAAGGGAAATGTTTTACACCTTTCTTACTATTTGAAGAATTTGCTATAGTAAAGGTAAACATTTACAGTTATTATAAACTATACCTATAACTATACTGGCCCTGGTAAATTAAACTGATATTGATAGAAGCACACAAACATTTTTCTTAAAGAATCACTGGACGGATACAAGTGCAACAGTATACCTACTCTAAAAATTATACTTCCAGTATAAACATTAAGTACATAACATACTGGCAGGAAATTAGGCAACTCATCGACAATGACCTTAACAACAAACAAAAATATATATATAGTTTTTTTTCCTTAATTTCATTGATCATGCATCCGTGTAAATTATTTCACAACATGAAGATACATTTCTCTTATTGACAGTTTTCAATAGATGCCTTAGACGGTCCAGATATTATAACAGTTGGCTCAAGAATGGCATGGAGTTTAAAATTTGTTACAGTATGTTCAATTCGATAAGGAGGTTCTCCTTTTGAACCTCCCTCCTTGATTGTGTTTGTTCAAATTCTTTCCATACACCAGTCAACTGATTTTATTTTACAAGCCTGTTTTGTGAAGGAAATCGACTTGAGGTCTGTCAGACAGTGTCACGTGTTGTTATCGCGGACCACGAGGACCATTCTGGTGCGGGATTTGGTGGCGTACGCTCGCCGGATGGTGTCCACGGCCTGGGCGTGAGTCACAGACTGCAGGGGCTCGCCATCCACAGACACAATCTCCATCCCAGGCTGCAGACAACCAAAAAAGGTTAGAAATGTAAGACATTGACTTACCGATAAAAATCTGTATAGCCAGTATAACCACCCTTCAGCTTAATAATCTTCAAGCAGATCTTTTAGTGGCTGCAAAGACAGTATCAAATTGGCCAGGCACTATCTATTTGCCAGACAGTTACAAAGTGTACTATTGGCCACCAGACTGAGATTGCAGCTTAATACACCAGCTTCACAGGCACGCAACGTGGCGGGAGCTGGCTAAATTACACAGAACAAAATGTGACATCTAACCAATGCACATCTAACTGTAAACATGTCTATATAGCTATCTATATGCTATATTTCAGATTCTATGAATAATGAAATCTATTTGTCTGTGTCTATTGTGTAAAGGCTTTTCCATGTTACTGTCATTGCAACACTGATACTGTAAGGAATGACCTCTGACCTTGAGTCGCCCATCCTCCTCGGCGGCTCCTGCAGGGAAGACTCTCTCTATTTTCACCTGAGGCTGTGACCTGGAGTCCCGCCCACCGGAGATGCTGATACCTGCAGGGCAACACAAGGTGACTGTCAACACTGACCTCTGGTGACAAAGGATGGAAGTGCGTGATTATATCAGGACCATCATTCAGTGACCTTTTATTGGTCAACAGTTGTAGTTGACCCAGAGACCAGTGCATCGAAGACTACCGAGTAGTACAACTCCTTGGAAGCTGTTGAGTGATGCCATTCTTACATGTGGTGAGTAACAATATATCTCTTTGTGCATGTGTGTTGATAGCTCCCTGCTATGATGTTCTTTCTGCCACTGGTCCTCCATTATCTCTGGCCACTGGTCCTCCATTCAGTGGCCAGAGATTGCAAATGAAGGAACTGTAGTTGCAACTCTCAACAAAAGAGCTTTAATACAACATTAATTTATGGCAGACGCAGAGCCATGATGGAAAAGAGCACCATGGAGACCATTCCTTACCTAGTGATGTCCTTGTTTTAATGAGCTCAATGGTTATCTCCTCCTCAGGAGCCGGGGCCTCGGGAGCGGCTTCCTCTGGGGGAGGGGGCGGGAACTCAATCTCCTCATACTCATCCCCAGGGGACTGCAGAGGGGGAGGGGGGAGGGAGAAGGAAGGAGGGGCACGCAGAGGCTGCATGGCGGGGGAGGGGGTCAGGGGGTGGCCGTCTGGGGGTGGTCCAGGGGGTTGAAATGGGGCGGGGGGTATCGTCGGGGCGTGGAAGGAAGGAGGAGGGGGGATGTCATCTGTGTCGTCCACTCTGATTGGTGTGAACGTGTTGTGTGGCTGGTCCTCATTGGCCGAGGCGTCCCCATCCTCCTGCTCCTCCAGGTCGTGGTTGGGTGTACTGGCACGGATGGACTCCTCGTCCCAGTTCAGTGCCTTCTGTGTCTCCTTCTTCGTCTTGGAGGAGCTGTCAGTTTTCCTGCATGGTGGGATGAAAATGGACCCACTGAGAACCATCACGACAATATTTATCCTTGCGTAATTACCTTGGCATTAGCCTGGGTGCCATCTGTTGTTTGTAGTTACTGCCGGCTCTCTGTTGTCGCTGGGTACCACAGATTCCAGCCATTATGGATATCAGCAAGTCCATACCCCGACAATAGGGAGCTAGCGGTACAATGTAGGTACGGAGGATGGCACCCAGGCTACATTGCCACACAAAGCTTCCCGAGTGCAAAAACTGGTGAAGTTAGTTGACTCTATTTTTCCCCACCAGAGAGCCAACCTATATCATTATTATCGCTTTCTACACCTTAAAACACCTTTGGCCACCCGAAGCACCTTAAACACCCAGAAGCATGACTAAACTCACCTGTCCGTCTTTTCCCAGAAACTAGCCGCACAGAAATGACAAACGTGCATTAGTACACCACTACAGACAGGGTGGACTAGACAGTGTGATTCTTGTAAACAGAAACTGTGATACTGTGCATACAGCAGTGCATCTCTAGAGTGAGGCTGGTGCAGTTAAACAAATCATCTGGTGTCTGAAGCCAGGTGATAGATTTGATGTACTGTTACTACAGTAACTGAATGGTGAATACAGTCAATGCTGTCGTGTAATGTAGTGTAGTATTTACAATGGCCACCTGTAGTGTGTTCTTGGTAGGTGCAACAGTAATGCAGGGTTAGAAACAATTTCCTACCTGTGAATATCATCATGACACAACACAACAAAACTCTTCTAGCATGATATAAGAATACGAAGAGTTTTTTTTTTTTAAATCTTGAATTCAACAATAACAGGAGGAAATAGGGAAGTCTTATTCCAAATCTTGTCAATGTATGATACTTACAAGATCCCTTTCCTGACGACGGATGGCGACACCTTACTGTTCCCCATCGGTGGGGAGACTCTGAGTGGAGATATCGTCACGGTTACCGCTGGCTGGCTGTTCTCTTCAGTGGAAGCCTCCCTGCTGTCAACGACAGGCTCATCCATGCCGTTTTCTTTTTCTTCTGCTTTGTCAGTCGGCCCATTGGTCTGTTTTGTAGACTTGGGTTTGTTGACTGTTGCATAGATTGGTATCACTCTCTCTGTCGTGTCTGACTTAGTGTCTGCCACTTGTACAGGAGACGGTGTACTCCTCGCAGGGCTCCCATTGGCTGTTGGGGATTGATTGACAGCTGCCGGCTTGACCCTCTGATTGGCTGGTATGGCTACGACTGGGCTCCAATTGGCTGAGGTATCTGGGGACTCGTCGGGGACGATCTCGATGCTACCGCGCCCGGTGTTTCCCGACCCCATGTAGACGAGGCGGTACAGTTCGCTGTCTACAGGTTTCACGTCGCGTGCCTGGAACTGGACATCCGAGTCCTTCGGTCCAGCGGACGGGGGATGGACCGGGGAGGGGGAGTCCGCCAGCCGGGTGACCCTGAACCCGGCAGGTTTGCTACTGGCCACGCTGGAAGTCACACTACCCTTCTCTATAACAGGCATGGGTGGGGACGCTCCCCCCAGGGGTGGGGACAAGCTCCCCAGGGGTGGTGGCAGGCTCATCAGGGGTGGAGACAGGTCTGCAGAGGTCTGTCTGTTTGGGGAGAGGTCGTCGTCGTCTGGTGGCGGGGGAGGGGCGTGTGACGGGATAGGCGGCTTCCCTTTCTTGGAGGACCTGCGGTCCTTCTTCCTCTGCTCCCGCTCCAGCTTGCGCAGTCGCTCCCTCTCGTACTCCTCTACTGTGCGGAGGTGGTACTTCCCGTGGTGGTCTGGGGAAATCAGGGAAGTAAGTAATCATTTTAGTGACACTGAACAAGCATAGTGGAATTTGTCACTCTAACGTCCAGATCCAGAAATAATGTATCCCGTACCTGGGGAAGGGTGCAGCAGTTGTTTCCTGGGAGGAGTGAACCCGATGTGAGCCCGCTGTAACTTCTGGAAATGGGCTGCAGAGATGAAAGGTGGAGAAAATCAATTGTTATATTGTTCATCGTGTTCTGCTCATTGAACATATTAACTAGCAGAGTTTGGACATGAATTGTACAATAACACTGCAAATATAAATTTGGAGCTTGATTCTCTTGGGTTCCTACATTCTCAGCACAGTGACATTTAATGCAACAAAAGTTTCATCATATTTAAATAGTATGTTGTGAATTTAATAAGTTATGATTCATGATAAGATTGATCAGTACAACCAAATCACATGAAATCAGTGTGGTTAATTACAACCTGCTCATTTTCTCTCTGTTGTGTTTGGAGTCATCACAGAATCAGTAAGTTGATTTCCATTGTTGGTTGATTTTGACTTTGGAGTTTGATTTGTTTGTCATTTTCTGATATTTTGATTGGCTTGCCAACTCGCTCCCTTTAGTAAGAACCTACCGGATACACTGGACAGCACACCGGGTGGTTTTGAAGGTTCAATGTCATCTGGGAAGGTCAAGCAACAGGTGTTCAAGGTCAAGCGTGTGTAATTTTCCTGGCATCACCTGAAACCAGCTCAGGTGGTCTTTGTAAAACCTCTGAATGTTTCTTGTTCATACCACAGAATAGCCTCACTCATAATGACTAACATTTGTTAACATGTTTTCCTGTCTGTTGTTAACTTGTTTGTTGACTTGTTTAAGCTACTTACATGGCCTTGTACTGAGTTCCTCCAGAGCTTCAAACTCTCTCTGTGAGACCATGCTGTCAAACCTGCCCAGGTCCGTCGGAGTGATGATCCCCCTGGTGACAGGTAAATAAATAAACAAACAGGTAAACAAAATGGGTGTGACATCCTGCTATCAAACTGGTCAGTCCTTTATATATGTATGATAATGTGTAAGAATATTTTTGTTGTCATGCTGTGACAACACATGTACCACTTTATCAGACTGCTTAACCTGGTAACAGCAGAAATGACTGTATATATAATTATATACTAAACTACTGAATAGTTACTTAATATTCTCTTCATCCATTATGAGACATGAGGCCATGACTATGACAAAGGAGGCATGTTAACAGGTAGAAACACCTGTACAGGTGGCTGTTCAGATTCAGAACACCTTACATGTAGCAGTCCAGCTGTAATAAATCAAGGTTAAAACACCTGCACAGGTACACAGAACAGGAGGTGCGTTATATATATTTTTGTATACCTGATCTCCCTGAGGACCAGGATCTTCTCAGGTTTGTCCAGGATGGCGAGGACAGGTTGTCCCAACTCCTCTACTGTCCCTCCTTCTGTGTACTGTGGTAACACAGGGATGTCATACAGGGGTGGGGTGTTAGATGAGTGTAGATCTCATATTATAGGGCAATTTCTATTTAACAAATGCTGCTACATTACATTACGTTGACAACAGTTGGATAAAAAAAAAACTCCTTTGAGAGCATTGCCTAAGTGTACATGTAGGAGATACATGCATACAAAATTCTAGTGAAAGGTTGTTATTTTATTACCTTGAACCTTACACACTCATTGAGAGGGGAGTTTGAGACAGGAAGGTACTAGATTAATATCAAAAAGAAAGATTTAAGAGGACAGTACTATTCCAACATCAGCTGCAGTCATGTTCCCATGCTAGATCTGTCAGATTTCTTGTAAATTCATTAACTTTTGCAGTGGTTTTATTTTGTGGTAGTTAAAAGGAGGTTTGTAGAGTTAAAAGGAGGTTTTCACTGTGTGTTTGAGTTGCAGTTGAAACAATACTACAACATATTTAGTCATACAGGACGTACATTTGTATTTGCATATTCGATTTAGAGGTCACCACGAAAATAAAACCACCAGAAAGTTTTAAGATTTACAGTACATGATAAGGAGGATTCAGAGATGCAGAGAAGAAGTGACAGGGAGGTTACATGTAAGACACCGAGACTGACACCAAGCGTGACACCGTGCGAGGATAATTTAGCCATGATGGTGTATGAAGAGTGACCAGTACCAGTGGGTCCAGGGTGTCTAAAACAGACTGCGCCAACTCCTCAACTGGTCCCCCTGTCTCGTACTGTATGGACCACACACAGGGTTAGTAGCACACAAACCAGGGAGAGGGGGGGGGGGGTAACACATTAGGGGGGTAGATTAGGGGGTAATGTCTGTATGCAATTAGCCCTCGGGCATGAATTTGCAATAAACATCATCATTAATCTCCAAGCAGATCCCTTTCGGTGGCAAGGCAGTGTCCATTAGCCAGAGGAGTTTGTAAGTACAAACTCCTCTGGCTAAATGGACAGTCCTCTGGCCAATGGACACTGCCTTGCCACCAGATGATCTGCTTGGAGATTAGGGTAGATAGGGGAAGAGAACACGCGTATTGTGAAGAGGGGGTTACAATGTTATGTCACACAGATGGAAGGTCTGATTTTACACACACAAATAGTAGAAGGTTATGGTTATTTTTAGATATAGCATGGGAATGGTTATTCTAGTAAAACAAAAGTATACCCACTTTAATTACATGTTAGATATGTCTAAATTGTTTAAGGTTAAAACTTTTGTTCCAACACAAAAGAATTGTTCTCACCTAGAGTTTTCGACCAGTCACTCTGGTCTTCTTCAATAGGCTGACCCATGAGTGAGACTTGTCACATGGCTTGTCTGAAGTGTCATGTCAACCATAACAGTGGCAAACCTCGTTTACCAGGTACCTTTAACCCAGTGTTGACATCACACTTCAGAAAAGCCACGTGATAAGTCTCACTGGGTCAGTCTATTGAAGAAGATCAGAGTGACTGGTCGAAAGCTCTAGGTGAGAACAACTCTCTGTGTTGGAACATAAGTTTTAACTTTAAACATGTAACTACCAACACAAATGACGCTGAATTATTATTGTAATTGTTATAAGTACATGTAACTAAGTACATGTGAAACAACAGGTTTGGTGTCTAACATACCCTTCTGACATGTCTTAGGATGGCGTTGGCCTCGTCTTCGTTGAGAAGTTTCCTCGCCATTTCTTCTATCCGGGACACGGCAGACACAGACAGCATGTCCTGGTGCATGACCTGGCTTCCCGCGCCCTTCTCAAAAATCCCGCGCTGTCGGCCCAGGTTCATGCCCTGCGTGCTGCCCAGGGAATCCTGGGAGCCTACCACATCAGGAGGAGAGCACAATTGTTAGTGGGTTCTTCCACTACAAAGTAGTTGCTAGTGAACTTTTCGGCATCACAAGTCTTAAAGAAACTTATAATAGCAAAGATAGGTACATTGTAGCTTGATTTTATTACACTAACTGTATTGCCATTATCTTTGTGGCTGTGTCTCAAGTAAAACATGAATTGGAAGGTTCAAACAAACTCAATTCTTTTTCATCATCACCACCATACATCATCTTATAGTGGTAAGTGCAGCTTGACTGTGTTCAGAATGGTGGCACTTATGATGCAGAAAAATGTACAATTGTAAAGCATGTCCAATGGAAGCAAATTAATTGCTTTTGGGATATCAACCATTTGTTGAAAAGTAAAATACCCTGGTACAACCCAATAAAAGCTGGATGAAAATTAAGGACTTGAATGTTGCATGTTGCTATAGGTCGACAATGTACATGTATGCTTTCATCAACTGAATTGGTAAAAATGCACCTGAAGCACCTTAAACCCCACACCTTCAGCAACAATGCCCAAACCTACCTGCACTGCTAGTACTGCAGTCATCAGAATCACCAGAGGCTTGGAAATTAAAGACAGGAATAATCACCACAGGAAGGAGACATGCAAGAAAGGACAGATGTAGGGTTAGAGAGGACCGCCATACTTCTGAGCTGGCTTAAGTTCTTATGATACTGTAAATCCATTTACTTTGGGATGGTTTTATTTCATGGTATGAGGGAAAAGGAGGTTATCCCATGTATTTATAGCATATATAAGTCAGAATATGTGGTCATGTTAGAGAGTTGAATAGAGTCAGACCTTGATACCATACTATTTCCACATTTGGGTGCTGGTATCTTTATTGGGCATTGAGTTAATGTATTTTTAACATTTTCAGCAAAGTCGTTAACGTAAATTTGGATAGAAGGAAAGTTAAAAACCAGCAGTAAAAAAGAAATAGTGGAGTGAAATCACACGCCAAAAAACAGTTACTCAAGCAACTGGATATGATTTTGAAAACGTCAGACGTTTCAGCTAGTATCCACTAGCTTTCGTCAGTGACTGAGAGACCAGAGGGGAAAGCAGGTTTTTAAGTACAACCTGTTTATTGATATGCAAATAAAGTGAAGACAAATTTTTGGAAGTCGAAAAAGGAACAAAAGTTAGACAAGTCAAGACAAAATGATGCAAATTAGTCTGACAGCTCCTGTTATACAGAACAGGAGCTTAAGTGTTGTCTGTCCTCGGGGCTGGGAGTGCCAAATCCCAAGTGCCGGAAAGATCGACTCGTAGCCCCCCTGAGTGAAATCACAGTTCGTTTTTAATGAACAAAATTCCAATTTGTAGACTTCACCACGACCTTCCACTGACCTTCAGAATTGCTACTTTTCCTGCCTTTACTCTCGCTGTCGCTTGACCTTGAGGACCTGCCAGACGACCTTCCCTTCTCCAGCTCGTCCTCGCTGCCGCTCGACTTGTTCTTGGACAGCAGGCCTGAAGGTCGTGACCTGATCTTCTTGGCACTCCTCCCCAGAGAACCCATGAACTGCTTCATCTTCGAGTCACTCTTGCCCTTGGAGTCCTTTTTCCCCACGGAATCTTTCCCTTTGGAATCTCCTTTCCCTTTAGAGTCCCTTTTTCCTCTGGAATCACCCTTTCCTCTCGAGTCCCCTTTACCTCTGGAGTCCCCTTTACCTCTGGAGTCTCCTTTTCCTCTGGAATCTCCCTTCCCTTTGGAGTCTTTTTTCCTGCTCTTGTCCTTTTCCTTCCTGAAGAGGAAGTCTTTGAAGGTACGTGACCTCCCCACTGTGGCAGTCGCATCCTTGTCCTTTTTACTTTTCTCTGGTTTGTCTAGAAGGAAACAAATTTTGGGGGTTAAAGTGGATTGAATATGCAAAATTCTTACATATCACAGATTTTGTATATAATTTCACTGAACTGTATCACCTATGTGTTCCATTATATCATTGTTGAACAGTCAGTGTATATGTCAGTTTTAAGTGCAGTTAGACTGTGCTCAGCTAGGTGGCACTTATGATATCAAAAAGGTAATGGTAAAACATGATCACTTGAAGTATAATGCCTTTTTGGATACCAAACCTTTGCTGAAAAGTAACATACAAGCATTTAGTATAAAAAAAGCTTGTGCTATTTAGACCACACAAACAAAAAAAACAGTACTCTCCAAAAAAGAGGGTTAGGTTTTGGCGTGATTTTTGGCTTTTTTCTCAGGCTTTCTTTTTTGCACTGGTATTTTTTTAAATGCCAAAAATAAGCCAAAACCCAAGCAACACACAGTCCCTGCATACGGACCTGTTGGCAGCGTGAGGCTCTGTGTCCTCCGTACGGGGCGCGAGGGTTGGCTCAGTTCTACCAGCGCCTGCCGCGACTTCTCCCTCCCCGGCGATAATGAACGGTCCCTCCCGGGGGGCGACGTCGACCTTGACCTTTTCCACATGGGCGTCTCCGTCTGGACCTCGACCGAGCGAGAAGAGTTGGTTCCCACAGAAACGTCGTCCTGAACTGTCTGTGTGAAGGTCTCCACACGGGGAGACGTTTGCTGGTCGGACTCCTCGAAATGATAGGAAACGGGGCGCGTAGCCTTTAGAGGTCCTGGGGGTGAAATACTGGGTCCTGCGGGATAGAAAAAAAATGCTAACTTTTATTTCCTACCTTGACATAACTAGTGGTTCTTAAGCACACTTGAATTCTAATTGAATTTATGTTTCAATCAGTTGATAACGTTTAAGAAAAACTACAGAAAAGAAAAATGTTTATCACGCTTTTAGCTAACTTACCATTCTTGAAATTTTTGAAAATAACTGGCAGCATTAAAAGGAAGCAAACACAGAAGAGCATTTATAACAATGGGTCTTCCACACAAGCTATCATATATCAAAATGATTAGTGATATAGCCTGCCATAAAATTATAGCTTCATAGGCTACAGCTTCACTGATTTGATAAAAGTTGCATTGATTCATTATAACTTTTGTCATTGTGTGAACCCTATTGTTTTTGGCAAATGTATGCACAAGCCAGAAACTGAGACTATACAATATTCAGTCTTATCTGCATCATTACTCCAGATTTTAGATCCATTGTACTTATACAAGAGTCTTGTCCAGAATCTGGACCCCTGGTTAGTGCTGTCATTACTACAGGAGGAAAGTTGATCCTTTGTTGACACAAACTCAGCAGGACACTAAGTAACTGTCATGCTCCATTAATTCACCAGCTCTAGGGAAGCTCTATCTAGGGAAACTGTTTTTCCTAGTGAAACAACTTCTGCTTTGTGGCCTTACTCTAGACTGTCCAAAACTGTAATATAATTATAGCTTTCCAAAATAATAGTTTTTCCAACAAGTGCTTTTAATTATTTTATATTAAGTATAAATTTGACAGTTACTGCACCTAAATAGAATCTTTGGCTCTAGAAGTGTCAAGTGATTTTGTATGGTGGAGGTTAACAAAACATGCATTAGCAGGACTGACTTCATCAACCCTTTTTTAGTGTTCATAGCTCCAAGCAGAAGTGAGGAGGTACTGACTGTTTCTCTGTCCTTTCCTCATGACCTTCCTGCCTGCCTGGCCGGCCACCCAGCTGTACTCTGCTAACATCTCCTTGTAGGCTGGGTACTTCCCCACATCCTACACACACAGAACAGTGAACTCAGGTTTATCTTGAATGAATACTATAAAATTGTATAAGATTTCTGTATGAGGAGATATATCTGGGACCTGCATGTTAAGGCAAAATAAACAACAATAAGGAAAGATTTACCATCTCTCAGTGGCATAACTCTGTAACCATTACAAAGCTTCAGCGGGGTAATACATTGTACCACATGATTATACAAGATACAAATTACAGAATCCTGAAAGCACTTCATACAGGCCATTTTACCTTGAGTTCACAATTTTCATGCAAATTTGCTTTTAAGAAGTTTACCTTAATGGTCATGGTGACATGGTTCTGGTGGCGTAGAAACTCCACAGCTTCTGTGTGCGTGATGTTCTCAAAACTGGTCCCGTTCACGTCCAGGATCTGGTCTCCTTCCTTGATGCTGTTCTGTTCTGCCAGGCTGCCAACATCCACCCTGGGAACAAAAGCTTTGTTTACTCACACGCATCTTCACACCAAGAGCTTACTGGTTAGATTGCCCAATAATGTGATGAACAAGACAGTTGTCTTCCAGATCCGCAGACAATGCAGTACCTTAAACATGGACAGGGGGCGTCACTACCTCAAGCCTGTATATAACCATCTCAAAAGCTCCCCAGAGTATATAGGTAGCTAATTTTCTGTAGTGTGTATTGTTTGAAATATTTGCCAAAGACAGTTTTGCTACTCTGTAGTGTAGAAACTGATCCTATGTGCCCTGGACACCATACGATCACAATGATTCAAATTACCAACTTGATTGTAGAAATGTAGGTGAACACACAAATGTTGTCATACATAATAAGATCAGTTTTACTGACACCACAGTCTGTTAGAGCTACGCATGTTGGTGTCAATGTAAGAATTGGGCTGTAATGTGCAGAAAATATTGCTAAGTACAAGAAGATTGAAAGTACCCAACTGTTGGCTTGCTGAAGGTTAACGTAAAGCTAACTCAGGAAGTGGAACTATTTTTCCCAGCTTGCTAGAGACTTAAGCCAAATTGAAATATAATCATAAAAAAAAGTCTGTTGAGCCCACTCACCGTGACACATAGATGCCGACCCCGTACTCGCTGCCTCCGCGGATGTTGAACCCGATCATCCCCTGTTTGACCTTGAAGTTGACCTTGACCTCGTCGCCGTCGGCTAGCAGCCTCATGTTGCTCCGTGTTGTTGGGCGGGCCGTGTCCTCGCTGCCCTCGACGATCTTACGTTTTATCGTATCGTACCTGAGGAGAGAACAAATGTACAATAGTTATGCGTAGCTGTCCTTGGTGCTGAACACAACATCTGTTACTAATAATACTTTATACTTAAGCCTTATCCCATATCCTCACTTCCCTCAATGATCTTCCACTTAATCATATTGTACCTAACACAAGAACACAGGTACAAGAACAATAGTTGTGTGTACCTGTCCTTGGTGCTGAACACAACATCTGTTGTTAAATAAACCTGCACTTAATTTTTTTTTCCAAATTCTCTGCCTATTTCCGACACTTTCAATACTGATATGCACGGGAAAGGTTAATATAAGTGTGAACTTCATGTACTTGTATCATTGAGCCTTAGCTACTGAAGAGACCACATCAGCAAAACCAGTCTGAGTGATAGGCTGAATAAAGGTTCTAAACAGGAACCATGTCACTCCGGATGCCTCTTTGAGGTATGATTGCAGTGCAAAAGACGTCAGTTAACAGAGAAATGATTCCACTCAACTCTGAGTTACTGAGTACTGATCAGAAGAAGGCTCAACTCACCACGATGTTCTCTCGCGGGAGAACTTGAAGCCGGGGATCTTGCCGCACCGCCTGATGACCAGTTTGAGCCGGTTGCTGCCGGACAGGACCTTCACGGCGCTGCTGATGGCGATGTTCTCAAAACTCACGTTGTTGACCTCCAGAATCTGGTCACCCACTTCCAGGCCAACACGCTCTGGGGGTAAAGGTCGGAGGTCATGGAATGTTTGCAATCAGTGGCGGAATCAATTCAGAAAACAGAGAAAACTGAAGCTGTGCATTTGTTAAACTTTTGCGCATTAGCCATTTATGTAGGCCAGATGAAAAAAGAAACCAAAACCTAGCTACAGTGCACAGTGAGCCAGTAACATCTAGCTTCAGCGCACAGTGAACCAGTCATAATTGATGAAGATGACAGACGGTCATCGAAACGTCGGCTGGTGTAAAACAAGACTAATGGTCGTGAATAAAGAACTTTGCTATTCAAACATTTACCAATCTGATGAAATTATTATGTACATAGGAGCCAAAACGGCGTGCTGACATGACTTACCTGCCACCCCCCCTGAATCCATCTTGCTGATGTACACCCCCAGCCCGTGCTCAGACCCCCCTCGGATGCTGAACCCCAGCCCCTCATCCCCCTTGTTGACAGTAAACACATGAAAGCCCCCGCCACTGTCTGATGTGTTCAGTCCATTCGTGCCTGAAAAATTAAAATTGTCAAATGAAATTTGACAACTTCAAATGCCTTGTTCGGTTGTATCTTTACAATGAGCTACCTAAAAAAACAGAGCTTAGGTCACACCATAACATCTCTTGGGTCATTTTTGAAGGTCACAATTGGTTGATTTGTTTCTTGGTGATACAGAACTTTTTAATTTGAATTAGAGCAAACTACTAACGTTCAGGTGCCCATGCAAATCCTTATCATATGGCTGATTGGTGAATTTCATATCACAAGTTGAAGATGACCATTTTGTTCTTTACAGTATTCCCTAGCTGGATGACTTGGTATTAGAATTTAAAAGAAACAACATAACAAATATTCATGCATTACAAAAACATGCATGATACAGAGGAATTGGCATTGCATGAAATGTTCCTGTAATGATTCAGAAAAGTATTGCGATCAATTAAAACAACTGAATGCAGCAGAATCAACAGTAAAGATTTCATGGACCAAAACATGCAGACTCAAAATGAAGCAGGCAGGCACCTTGATGCTTTAACTCAGGCTTCTTGTCATCTGGAAAGATTTCACAACATGGAGATTTTAACATTAAGGTTGGTATGCATGGGCTTTTAGTGTGATACAGTGAACTATTGTATTGTACAGGAAACCAACACAGTGAGCATTTTGTTTCAAGGAAAGTTCGGAATTCAAACGGTTAATAAACTTCACAATGGTTAAGAAGAGTCACAAAAAGGAACATATTAAGTAATTTATTCTGGTACCTAAGTTAAGATGCTTGCCATTGGTTTCTGAAAAGAATAACAATCTTATTTCAACATTTTGATGCATAAAATAATCCTGATCAAGTTTTGTAACTAGGAGATAAAAAAAAGTTCTCCAAATTTCATTTTGTAAAACCAGGTCAAGCCCAGTCTTAGACAACCCAACCTTTTCATTCTGGCACGTACACCTTACATAAGAAGGAAGTCATTCATTAACATTTTGGACAGGTCAGGATTATCCATAGTATTACTAAGGCCTTGTTTGCTACTGGCTAATGTCAGGTAATACCATCAGCTGCACTGAATTATCAGTAATCTTGCTTTGCCTAGCAACTGTAACCATGATAGCGGTATGCATCTAATAACTCAGTAGTGACATAGGCTAAAGAACTAAAATCGCTTGATCTCCAAGCAGATATTTTGGTGGCTGCAGTTACAGAATTGAACTGGCAGTATCAAATTGGCCAGTAAACAATTGCAATATGCCACCAGAGTGGCTGGCATTAAAAGATTATGACCAGTACAAATAATCCTTATAAAAACACATAAAAAGACGTCAAAAATAAGCAGAATTTCTGCTTGGAGAGTAAATATTATGTGCATGGAAATTTACACTAACCACAAACGTTTGAACTTAGAAGAATCCACGGCAGGAATGAAGATGCTTGAGAACTGACCTGTATGGAGAGTCTACAGTATATCTGTATCTGTATAGCTCGTATAACGGCCCTTCAATGTGACACACCAGCTTAGAGTTGTTGTTCTAACCACACACATCTGAAGAATCCATGATGTTGTAAATGATGATCCTTGAGAACTGACCTGCGTGTCCATTGACCATGGCGTTGTTCGATACAGTTCCCGCCCGCTTGCCGTGCTGGCTGGCCGGCCTGACGGGGTGCGCCATCTTGTGGTACGGGGCCAGTCTGTCAAAGTGCGGTATGTGCTGAGGGGGGATGAGCCTGCGGATCTCCTTTAGCAGGTCCAGTTTCTGTGGCGTGTCCAGAACATGGCACAGCTGCGAGACCAGCCGGTCAATAGCCTGGAACCACAAAAATATGTGGAGTGCTCACCTTGCATACGGTAGGTTGTGAGTTCGATCCCCGGCCAAGTCATTAACCAAAGACTTTAGAAATGGTACATACTGCTTTCTCTGCTTAGCACTCAGCATTTGGGAAATACACACCACTACCAGTGGGCTAGCCCCCTGCTGTAGTGATTGCACAACTGTGTTGCCTAAGTGCTACTGAACCAGAGATACTGAACCATGCAGCACATACTGCGGGAAGGACTTGAACTTATCTAACTAACCTTGTACTGCTGGTACTCCTTGAGCACACTGTGCAGGTAGTCTCTGTCATCCTCCTTCAGCAGCTCCTGCGCCCGGCGGTAGAACGCCTTCAGGTGCTGCTGTCGCTGGATGTCTCTGGTTGCCATGGTGATGACGGAGAAGCTAAAGGTCATCAAACCAACATCTCAGCTTCCTCCTGGATCATGGAGAAAAGAAAAGAACCGTGATCAGTTGTGCTGATAAGTCATGATAGATGATGACAGGGATTACATGACGGAAATGCGTTCAATAGCTCTTCAAGGTTGAAAAAATAATAGAAGAACAAAAGAACAAATGATAATAATTTCATTGAATTGAATTGAGAGATATAAACTGATCAGGTAAATGTTTTGTTTGCTGGCTGTTTTGGTCAACAGTCCTTCAAAATTCTCACTCTGATTAAAGAAAAACAAATTGAAGGACAACCTTGACTCATACTTAAAGCACTACCTAGTAGGAATAAGCATGAAAAATAATTAAGAGCCATCTTCAAATGTTTTAACAGTGACTGTCTTATTCTGCCTAAGAAGAGGCTTTGTGGGAACATATAAGTACAGTCTACGAAGCAAATAAACACTGTAACATTGGAAGCAACAGAAGATTTAAAAAGTCCATCAATTCACTTACTACAACTAAATATTTTATGAGAGGAAAATATATAAGACTTGTTGAGAAAGCTACTATAATAACACTTCTGACATGCAGCATAACAGATGAACGGTAGCAAGGGTTAAAGTCAAAAATCAATAAGTTATCATGTGATCCATTCACACCTGTCCCACCTATTTACCATACACCTGTCGTAGCTGGTTAAGCAGGTGACAAAACACCTGAGCCACATCATGGTTTTCACCTCAATAAACAATACATCAAAGTCTATATCTTTCTGGTGCATTTCACAATTGCACAGACGTAAATACCTTTCGAATTCTCACAGTGTGATTATACTCAGGGATGTGTTTGTATAATTGGGTCAACTGACTTATTCATAGCAAAGTTCAGCCCAGAAAGGGACATGAATAATTGATAAGACAGGGAAGCATCTCTGCTAACCAGGTCAGTCGCACCTGAGGTCAGGCTTTTAGCAGTTTAACAACAATGTACCAACAATGTACCACGCAGCCCTGAACTAACATATCAACGTGTACCACAGTTCTGTACCAACATGTACCATAGACTGTACCAGTGTGTACTACAGCTGAGACTGCACTAACAGATACCACAGCTCTGGACTAACTAACATACCAACATGTACTGCAGTCCATACCAACATGTAATACAGCTCAGCACCAACATACACATGATTGTACGTATACCACAGACTGCACCAACAAGTACAACAGCTGTGACTGTACTAATCAGTGTACCACAACTTTGAACTCCATGTAACAACATGTATTACAGTCAGGAAAAAAACAGTTCTCTCGGACTATTTTCAGGTCTTAAATACACCGATGTGACAATTGATGAATGTACAAAAAAAAACACAATGTGTTGCTTCAGTGTCACCATGGCAACAGAAAGCCCATGCTACACACGGAGCGCTCCCACAGCGGCCAGCTGCCCTGCCCTGTGATGTATCCTCACTCCTGACTGCCTCTTCACACAGACACAGCGGGGGGGCTCAGCTTCAATATGGGTACCCATGGAAACCATCACCATGGTAACAAGATAACAAGCTAGTACCCTGAGGATAACTGAAGTTTGCCGCGGGACTGTGGCATGGTTGCAACAACAAACCGTGTTGCAGAAAATAAGCATTTTTTAAATGCTCACATTCAAACTTGATTTGAAACTCACATTGATAATATCATGATTTAAAATTTAGAGTTCAAAATTCACATTAATATACATTATTGTTTCTTATTTCACATTAATATGAAGATTACAACATGATTTGAAATTCACATTTTTTAATATCATTTGAAATTTACATTTATATTTTTTGTTCTTAAAAGAAAAAGCAATATAAAGTGAATTTCAAATGATGATGTTGGGCTATTGATATTGCTACTCTTTTTTGTATACCAAAGATGTTATCCATGTGATAGGTTTACACAATTCAGCCTGATCTGACTGCAATGTATTGTTTCCTTAAACCAACTTCACCAACCTGAAGTAGGCTGATGATAGATTGTTACTGAGGCCCCAGTGGTGCTTACAGAGGCATAGTTCAGCAGCAGGAGATAAATAAAACACACGGCGTCTGCCGTCTTCAATTATTCAGCAACAGCCAAGATTGCAGACCTATTTCAGACGTACATGTCATTAATTCAAGTCAGGGCAGCAAGAGGACACACCATTGCTACTTAAACTAAAGCCAGAACAAATTCGAAATTGTATCCATCATTTTTTTTTTCTATCTTTTAATCCTATATACAATGTAATTAGATGATATCATGATCATGGTCAAGAGATTGCTGTGACAGTTTCACTGAGTGCTGTTTTTGCTAGATATCAGATAGACAGACCCATACCTTCCCAGGTAGCCCAGACATTAACTAAGACGCTGTTTTCAAAGGGCAGCATTGGAAAAATACCAAGAGACAAAATCAGGAAAGCATAATTAATTGTTGAGTCAATAAAGAATCTATTTTACAACTTAAATTAATTAGTTTTCATTAGCATCCCTTTGATTACTTTTAAGGTAGAAAATCCTGCAAAAGCAACCACATAGGCACCCTGCAATGGGGAGACTAATGCAATTTGCACAATATACAAATCACATTTAGTAGCTTTAGACTTTTGGACTGAGGAAAAACAAATTTCTTCAAGGTCAAATGGCTTAATAGCCAAGGAAACACAATGGTGGTGGTTAAGCTAGTTAATGGAGAACAAACAGGGAAAGTCAACATGTCAGCATAACTGTCATGCCACAGTGTTCAGCACTACTGTAATTTAGTGTAAAGGTGTTTAATGTCTTGAAGGAAGGAAGGGAATGATATACATTAGATACAACCTACCAAGTCTGTTGATGGCTTAACCAATAATTATCAAGCAGTATAACAGATAAAGCTTCTTTACAACCGCAGCATGAAACTTTACAATGTTTGTATAGTGCAACATAAAACTTTGCACCAACTTTTAAACACTAAAGCATGTCACTTTTAAGCCCAACTTTCAAACTCCACATTATGAAACTTCACCAGAACATTTAACACCACAATACAGAACTCTATCCAACTTGTAAACACTGCAACACAAAACTTTATCTCCATTTTTAAACACGACAATATGAAACTTTACCCCAACTTCAGTGTACTGTAAATACAACTTTGTTGAAATGTTTTAGACCACAACATGAACATTTACTCCAAAACATTCCTACATAAAGCCTTACTCAAAGTTTCAGACAACAGAACATAAAACTTTATGTGCATAAGGGCAAGGACGTTAGGGTGTGTGTACAGAAAGAACGAGAAAAAGCTCAGACTTCAACTTTCAGTGACAGAATAAAGAAGCTCGGCTACGCAATACAGTATACTGTATACATACTTTTTTTTCCATTAAATTATCTCAGAGTAGAACTTTCGTCATGGTTGAAGCTTTTTTGTTAGATGGTCTTTCAATAAATCCACATGTAAGACTAGCATGGGTAGGTAAGACTTTCAGGTGTAGAAACCCATTTAAATCTGTTAGTTTAGAAATGGATTATTTGAAAAACATATATTAAGTGTTCAGCAATAATGTCACACTTTTACTACGTAGACATCCCGATAGTCTCTCCAAACAAAATTACCATTACCCTGCACGAAAGTGATGGTGACTGATGCTTGTTCGAATGTTTGCCTTGGCTGATTAGGCTTGCGGGCGGCTACGAGAGGTCAAAGATCAAACACTCCACCCAGCGAAGTGTGAATGGCTGGCAACAAAACAATCACCACTTCCCATCAGGTAACAGGGCAGGCAGGTTGTCAAGGCCGCTGGCCTGTGTGTGAGATAGACCTGTTATAGACTGGGCCGGAAAACCTTTTGTGGTGGATGCTCAGTAATTACCCCTGACGGAGGAGATAATGGTACATCCCTGGGGTCTGCTTGGGACTCACAAACACAGCTGCAGGGATTGTCCATTTTACAACCTGGGGGGACAGGTTTTGGGAGAAATTGTAGACACACCAGGGGAAGCGGGAGAGGATAGAGATCTATTGATTTGAGAACAGGTTGGTTTTACGAGGAATGCCTAAGGCATGTATAATAGTGAATCGTCCCTCCCAGACTCACTTGCCTGCTTGTAACAATCATACAACAATGACAGGATGACTGTAACCTTGAGGTCTTTTGTAGCTGTCATTTATTGATGTGTCACAGCTGGCTTCAACAGACATGATCAATAGACTCGACATACAGTCTGGCAAGTGATGAGTTTGGTAAGATAGATGATTTGGTCCTCACTATAGTCCTGACATAGTCCTCAAAGGTGTGAAGGTTAAAGTGTATTGTATTTCATCATTCTAGCTATATAGCCCCAGTGCATTTAAAGCTGACAGTGGGAAAATTAAATGATGCAACTGTAACTGATTATATCTTTGTCTGGTATCACAGTTTCTACCAATAATTGACTGCACCAGAGCAAGTTCACAGTACTACTAGTAACATAGCACAAATCAACTTTGAAGGTTTAGTTATTGACATAAAAGATGTATAGAGCTTGAAGGGCCATGAAAAGCTCTACAAACAGTAAGTATTTGAAGTAATAAAAAGTCAAGTTGTTTTCAGTGCTTCAAAATTTAACCGGTGAAAAAAAAATGACATGTCAAATGTAATTTCTTGAGTTAGTAATAGCAGTGTTGAGAGGAGGATATAAAAAACTAAACCAACATGGACCTGATGATATGGCAGGCTCATTTTTCTGCTGGGTACAATACCTGACAGGTGGTTTATTTATGTTAACAAGGGTTATTTGTGTCACGTCCTGCTATTGAGGTCACTGTTGACTGGGCGGGAGCACCAAGAGATTTTGCTTCATCCAAAGTACATGTACTTCAAAGCCAATTAGTCTAGCAAAATAGATAATGAAAGTAGCACAAAGTCTGTGGTTCAGTGTGTCAAGAGTTGAGTGTAAAGTCCTTACAAGGATAGTCTGAACTTTGTAGCCTTGGCAGGGTATATGGTGGCATGTGTTTGCATGGTCAACATGGTAAGACGTCACAACCAGCAACGATTGCCACCCATCCTGTGTTACTGCCTAAAGTCGGGTGAATCGCCGCCAAACAGGTTAACATTCCTCGGCAGAAACTTGAGTGTCCACGTTGGGTCAGCCGAATTTGGGTCTCGGAAATGAAGTCAAGCAAGCATGTCCTTTATCTGGACACCCCACACAAAAGGTGTCGAGGCTGATCTATATACATTCCCACAGTCACTGTGGAAGCAGGGGTGATTACAAAATCCACATTTCTTCTATTCATCCTGTACAAAACAAATTTTTAACAAAAACAAGTATCTGCAGTTTGAGAGAAAGCTGCTAGGTGGTCCCAAATTCAGTACGCTTTCCACAGCCTACTGACAAATAGAAAATCACCACTTGTTTGATCATCATAAGAAAGATGAAAGCAAGTAGGGTTTAAAGGAAATGTTAACTAGGAAGCCTCAAATCAAATCCTTACATTGAAGTCACTAAAAAATAGCTCCTCGAAAACCTATTCATAACTTTTAGGACTCAAACCAACAAATGAACCAAGGCTTTGAAAACATAGCCCGAGTGCTTTGTAGAGCTAATGACACAGGTTAAAAGGTACTACCAAACAGTCTTTCTGTATATACATGAGCTTATTTATGGCCAAATTGGTGCAATAACGACTGCCTCATACAATTTGTGTAAAGCACCTACTGTTTGCCTAGAAACATGTCCTTATCAATACATGTAGGTACAGCAACGTTGCAACGTTTAGCCGGTCTTCTAAAGAAAAAAAAAATCTCCAAATTTTATTTGGGGGTCACCGGTGGCCAATATTGACTCCCCTTGCCCCAGTGATATCTGCTTGGAGATCAGAGAAGAAACAACTTAGGATAGTGTTACACACTTATTGCCCTACATGTAACTAAGTGTTAATGATTAACACGTCTTCCTGTGAGCCATCAATTGCAATGGTATCTGTGCAATATTGTATCAGTTCTGACTTCTGAGAAGTCAGCTTTAATAGGAGGAGTTAAAAACTGGGTACCCTCGTAACCCTCCAGAAATATTTCAAATCTGTCTGCAAAATAATGAAGGTTACAGTAACTTCAACATAAAGAAGAACTTAAATGGACGAAGAACTTAAACATTCTGAAGAACTTAAATTGACCAACATCATTAAGGACTTCTTGTTCCTTTAAAACATCCACCAAAACCCTAAAATTCACAGGAAGGAGTACTGAATGGCTCATGATACCCTGTAGATTGAAAGTAGAGATGATATAAAATTTTGAATGCCAGTGCTGAAACATTTCTTTATCATGCAAATAATTTGGCTTCATGCAGGTTTGATGGGTAGATGGTAGTTAACTTCAGTGATCATTGTTCATTCTACTGTATGTAAATGCACATGAATGAAGTCATATTTTGTCATGGGCTATAGGCTTTTAGTAGGTGATGAAAGATTATTAATTTATTACTTTCAAGTGTAGCTTTACTATAAAGGAAAAAAAAGAGATACTGCTCTTTGCCATTTTCTTTCTAAGATTTTTTTTCTCAGAAATTTACATGAAGAATGTCAATGTAATACTAGTATCACACGAACGCCAACGCACACTTAACAATTGCCCCCCTCCCCACATAAATATTTGTGTCTATAGTATTGGAATGCGTGCATATCACGTATCATACCTTTTCACCAGCACTTGATAACCTCGACCACCTGCCAGAATTCAACGCTAGTAACCACTATCTGCAAAATCTACCGTCATTTGATGTACAGTGACATTCAAGTGGATATCTATATGTACAAACAGAAATATTTATGACATATGTAAGCTGTATCATTGATTATTTTTGGTACCCAGTCCTCTCTGTAATCATCGTGCTCCGGCCACAAAAATGTCTCCTGGGAA
Organism: Branchiostoma belcheri; assembly: GCF_001625305.1. NCBI lineage: Eukaryota > Metazoa > Chordata > Leptocardii > Amphioxiformes > Branchiostomatidae > Branchiostoma > Branchiostoma belcheri. The sequence continues at coordinate 3,130,762 of NW_017803854.1, read as the reverse complement.
ACCGAAACTTCTCCCATCGTCTGATCCGAACCAACCGCCAAATCCTCACGTCCCTGGCCGTCTAAAGACACCAACACACGCGCCCGGGATGTGCTTAATCCGCGTGTTTGTTGGGATAGGAAAGACCTGGAACCGTAACAGTGGCGGTTTTAGCTACCTGAGCTAGCTGGGGAGGGGGTGACCCCGCAAGGTGCAACATAACGGTACCCACCTGACGTAAACTCGCCGAGTTAAAGTCGTCTGACAGCCATGTTTTCTACGGTTTGCCCACTCCTCGCATTCCTAGAATGTTTCTGGTAACTCCCGCCTCGCCATATCTGATGAAAAATATACACCGAAGACGCTAGAAGCGCCAAACAATGGGAGTTGTTTTGCAGAAGGTAAAACTAGAACCGCTTCTGTCCTCCCCGGTCAATAGTGCAGCCAGCCGTGACGTAAGGACAAACAAACCCGCTGATTGGTTAATCCTCGGGCGGGACAACCACCTGTTGACGCGGGACGTCCTACGCAAAACAGCGACCTCTAGTGACGAGATCGAAAAATGCAACAGATCAACGAAGACCCACGAAATCATTACATTAGAGCTGATGAGCAGATAAGATAGACATTTATCAAGGCTTTTGTTGCAAAAGAGAATGCTGATAGATTTCTTCAAGTACAACGTGAACAGGAGCTCGAGATTAGACCCTAGAGACTCCCTCAACTCATTTGAAAAGAAAGTATGGGGACGTTCAACAGTGGCTGTGCCCTTGGGAAAGTTACTTTACATGGCTATCTCACTTCACTCAGGTGAAAATGAGTACCACGCACGTTAAAGACCGATACCACACCTTTCGAAAAAGAGTAGAGGCGTGCCACAATGGTCCAAATACTACTATCTTGAAGTTGGTGATTCAGAAATAAGCCCTGGCGAACCCTCGTCTCGTGCTATTAGCCACATGTGTACGGGGGTTTACATCTTGATGACTGACTATATGAAGAGTAGTGTGCAGTATTCATGTAGCACTAATGGAGATTCTAATAAGACAAACAGCCATACAAACTGTTGAGAACTGTTGAAAACGTATATCGCCTCTTGGGTGGGCCAAGGCTACTGCCCTCATGATAGACAACCCAAGGCCTGGCACCAGGATATACCGACAAACTGGCGTGGTAACTAGCCGCCAGAATCAATGGACAAGAATTGAATCAATATTATAATCGATGCCAGTGTTATGATACAGTCCCCGTGTTTACATTAATCATTTCAGATCCGCATAACGTTAGCTCCAACAAGAAGACACCCACGAATATTTTAACTAGAATTATCTGGAAAGGAAAGTTAAATAAAGTCATCTCGATCCAGTTTTAGCTCACTGCTAAAAGCTACTCTCCCACTCGTCGTGACAGAGAAGTTTCGAAGACATACACTATGTACAGTATTTACAGGTTCATTGTACCGGGAAAATTCCCCCAGCTCATTTCTACGAGCACAAAGAACGGTGGACGACAGCTAAACGTCCAGTCCTAGGGACTGCGACCCTTTGCAGTAGCGTGTATGGCATGCCAGGTGAGCGACAACAGCCGGGATTCGAACCCCCAACCTCTTGGTCCAGAGGCAGGGCCGCTAATCACTGGACTACGCTCGCTACTATACAGACTCCGGTGTAATCTAGCATCGGTCAAACATTTAATCTTATAATATACATATGCATGTATTTCAACCACGTTTTTGCTGATAGAACTTTACTTTTAATTTTGTGATGTGTAATGTTCGGCGCGCGGCAGAAGCTATAGATGGACACGTTTCCCTAAACAACAGGCGGACTTGTAAACACGCAGACTGACCAGAAAGTTGTGAAAACATTTATAATGAAAATATTGACACATTGTACCGAAGGACTTTTAAACAAAAAGACCTGTTTTGAAACGTTTTGAAAACAGGAATAATGTAGACAGTGCAACACAACCAAGGACAGACCTGTCTTCTTGGTTCGATCTGGCCGGTGTGTGATAGAAATATATAAAAGCTTCAAGGACACAGATATCATTTGTAGTGAAGCATACCTCACACTATAATCCACTGAAATTCTATACTTTTCATTCCTACACGCATTTGGTCATACCGATACAAAGAACAAGGTATTTTGCGAAACATCAGATTCTGAACAGATCAAAATCAATTTCTGTCTGAGTTCGTTGCCCTAACACCATCTGAATTGTCTAAAACTAAAAAATAAGATTCACGGTGGTCGAAACGAACGACCGTTTAATACAGTCACAGTGAAGTAATCATGTTTATGACGAATTGATTCTTAACTATGGTGTGTGCAAGTCTCTCTCGCCATGGGTCATGTAAACACGAAATGTGCCAGTTTGAACGAATACCACGATTGAAAAGACTGGCATACGCATTTTGTACTTATTGAAGTTGGAATTTTAAGTAATAATTACTTTTCAACTTGACTACGTAACCGTATGTATCTTTCGCTGCCAAGAGACCATCTAAAATTAAGAATAAAAAGATATTTTTTCGTTTTGTTTCAACAATTCATGAGAATCTCAAATCGACCTACAGGCCACCTTATCACGCGACCCTGCTCCAGAACAAAGCTCTTAGGCAATTAATTATCAATTACAATGTTAATTGCTTGTATTAATTACAAGTATTCTTATTATGTATTTCAATAACGCATACTCTAATTATTCAGTGTTTTGTAATTGTATAGCTGCTTTCTGAGATGTTTATGTCTCTTCTTGTGAATGTGTTAAATAAATGCTGTGTAAGTTAGCTATAATTCTTTATAAAGATATTTAGAATTCTTCTGATTGTCTGACACATGCTAATAAAGTTCTTTTGACATGACTATCATGATTGAGTTGGGTAGCGGAGTCTGCCTGGGAGAATGCGGCTCCTGTTAGATCCAAGTCTCCTTCCATGCGGACATTGAACCAGCTTCAGTCCGCCACGCCTACAGCTCCACGCTGGCACCATCTCGTGATACCAAGCTACATAAATAATTAATTAGACTTGTTATGATGTCATCCCATAACATCAAAATTATGGGATAGCATCAAAATGCACCAATCACAGACCGGGTAAGATGTACGTAGCTGGCCGTTAAAGAGCCCAGCCCCGGACCCCGCTCCCCCAGACTTCTCCTGTACCTACCGAACACCCAAGTCCGGAACCCGTCGGTCGACTGTGGTGTTGGTGGAAGATCTGAAAACTTTGTGGGCATCTGGCCAGGGACAACACGTCAGTTGCCCCGAAGACTACGACGATTGTTCTGGTAAGCGCGTTCCTTTTACAATTTCACCGCCGTCTTGTGAAGTAAAACTTTGACTTGTTGAGATCTGCTCAAATCTTGAGAATCGCCTCGAATTTTTTGCCAACGATGTTTAATGTTTCTGGCACACATTTTTGATTTTACAATAAAAATAGAACGCATTGTTGAGTAGAACATATAGTGGTATCGGAAAATCACGGGGAAGTTACAAACACAAATAGCTGCCTAGCTGCGGTCAACCGACTATGTCAACTCCTGAACAACACGAAACTTGAAAACTCACTCTGTAAAAAAGCTGCTGCTTTGTTCACAAGAACGCGACAGCGGCCGTTTACCTTACCATTAAAACAAGGCAAAACACTGCTGTCGCTAACCTATGGCCACCCTGATTTAATTTTACGGTTTTAGTAATTTTATGGATGGCGGTAACTACGGAGGATGGCACCCACGCTGCCGAAGCTCCACCGAACTCAACAACTCAGTACAGTGCAGACTCAGAAATGCTGCAAAAAGGCCAGCATGTACCGGCTTGTAACATGTACATGTCGTAAAAGTCGCTATGTACTACCGCAAATTCACAATACCAGCTTTGTATTCCTGTAGTTTAGCAGCATTTTTTGCTGGAATTTTACATATTCACCTGCGCACACTAGTTTTGGGTCTTCAGAGGATGCCATCCATAAAACGAAGTCACTGTGTTCTAACTGACCATAGACGCCCTGGCAATCACACTACCACTTTTCGTACACTGTAAGTTAAGAACTGGGAAGCCTATGTGAACTAACCAGGGCGATCCTAGCTGCGCATGCAGCAAACGGTCTAAGCTGCCCTATCCTTATGAAAAGCTACTCATCCGCTGTCAATCTACACGAAAAATCATGGTGCATAGTCTAAATTGAAAGCAAGGGCTGGACAGCATTTAACATACATTGACTCGACAAAAGTACAGCAACTTTCGTATGGTCTACCACAACTAAGGTCGAACAAAGCTAAATGCATGTATGTATAAAGTCATCCTACTTACAGAATATATGTGTGTGTGCGGCAAACGACGTACAGAATGTCAGTGGTAACATTAGATGTTTAACTATTTTTTCACTAACTAACCGCTGTCCAATCATTAGATATCATCAGCCGCCTAGTGTTCTTTGACCAAAATAACGCTTGGCTAAAATGCTGCAATCGCCTCTTCAGCAACTGAACAGCCGTTGACACTGACCACAAAAAAGAAGCGCCTGTAAAATGCTGCACCCGTCCTACCTCTATTAGGTGTCCAGCAACCGACGCTGACCATCAGAACCCCGGAAAAGACGTGCCCCTTCCTTTATCAAGAGCGAGCCTCCCAGTGACTAAAACTGACCATTTCAGCGGAAATGCTGGAAATTCTTACAGTTACAGGCGTTGAGAGCTTGCAGTTACTATTATTAGCTGTTGATCCTAAGAGCGTCCCGGGAATTTGCCGTTTTTTCCTTGTCGAACTGACCAAACATGCATCCCCCTCCTGGCCAGTCGCTTTTAACTGACCACCAGACGACTGGGCGTTTGTCATCAAGATGACTGCAGTATAAAACTACTTTGGCTGAATACTAGAACTGTTGTCGGAAGAGAGGCACGCACGGCCACTCGGGTAGATTTGCGCAGAAATCCTTAATTGCAACGTTAGTTTTATGTGCATTGCAATTCTACTGCTTAATGAGCGCTATGGTAGAAATTGACTCCTTCTGGCAATTGGGGTCAGCTGCAGAGGGGCGACAGAATCTTACCGCAGAATACGCTGCCATCATACCCATGTATCTGTAAGCTTAATTTCTAAAAATAACAAGCATTGGTTTGATCCCCATGCAATTCTGGTGAATACCAGGGCTTGGGATAATACAGATGATTTGGGTATTTCAAGAGGTGTGATATAAACGTTTATAATTTGAATGAACGATTTGTAGTATGTTACAGCATAATCGGTCCAATATGAATTCTAGTTACCATTTGATTAAATGTGTTGATCAAACAATCATTTATTCATATTGATGAATGTGAAAATCCTGTTATTGATTTTTACAGTTTATACATTGGTGATTATGATGCATAACGTTCTGTTTTCAGTGTCTGTCTGATCGATAGAACCTAAACATGTGGCAAGGATTTCTCTTGTGTTTGTGCTGCATAATTGCGGGGGCAGCAGCCGGTGAGTTTGATTCTTAGTCCTTGAACAAAACTTTTTTTTTTGCTCACTGAGATATTGTTCAGAATACTAGTAGTACATCTAAGCACTATGTGAGACCTGGTGGCAATGCGGCAGTCACATCGGGTGGAATAGATTGGTTATTTTTATATTCACATGGATTTATGAGCATTGGATGGCAAGGACTTACGAGCTTATAAGATCCTTTGCTCAAGAACATAAAACATACATAATACAGGTTGAAGTAACAGATAAAAGATGAATAACGAACATAAAATGAAAGTGCATGGCGCACCAATAGACGTAAGATGAATGGCGTTAATCTTCCAGACTGAGAAATGAGATTGGTGACTCTTCTCTTCCGTGAACAGTTTCATCAGGTTGGTACCGTAAGTCACTGAGTAAAGAGACAACCAAGTCTTTTATTTAGCCGACGTTTCGGTGACCGTCTGTCACCTTCCTCAGGGCAATTCTGACTGGTTCACATTGCACTGCAGCAGAGGTGTCGCTGCTATAGATACATCCCAAATGTACAATATTTACATATCTACGTATATATATATATCTGTATCTACTGGTTACTCATCTCGTTTCAGCGCCCAGCAAACATTCCCGCTCAAAGAGGGCGGTTCCCGCCATGGTGGCAGACGCAGCCAAGGACGTGGCGGGGAAGGTTCTGTGAAAATGTTCTTTGCATTTAGTAACATCCTTTGTTAAACTGCATTAGTTTCCTTTGCATTATATTTGTATTCATTAACTCATTTTCAATTACTACATTAGTTATGATATAAATTCATATGTATTAGTTTTCATTATATTTTTCCGTTAATTAAGAGGAAGGCCTTGAACAAGCCCTGAAGGCTTTATTTATTTTATTCACATTTATTTTTCTTGAGGATTGGGCAAAAAGTTATAAAACTTATCTCAGCCCTCTCCTCACACATAAAAGGAAACAATAAAACAAAGTAATGATAATAAGAAGAAGTGACAAAGGTACATAATGAGCTGGTGTACAAATCAAAATCAATCAACTAAATCAAACAAAACGTCCTGTCTGCAAAATAAAGTTGAAAACCACTGAACCCTGAAGGCTTTCTGCTCCCTTCTGCACATTTTTATTTCACGTGAATTGTTAAACTTGTCAATTTATCTTACTTACTGTGCGAATGAAATAAATACAAGCAGCACGCCTGGAAAAAACGTAAACTCCACATTTATTCATAACAGGTTAATCTTGTTTCGTCTTACTGTCATTTTCAGTTTGGTTCTCCTCTTTCCTTGCTACGTTTACCTGTTCACTTTTCTGTTAAGTTGGTTCTCTGTATGTAACAGTCAAGTGACAGTTACCTCTTCTTACTTTTATGCATTATCAATTTTGGTTGAACCCAAATTATTATTATTTATCATCTATGTTACATTTGATTTGATTTCTGTATATGACCAGAACTACTTAATTTCCTGTATTTATTTACTGATATATTATGTTAAGTTATAATTTATGTTGTATCTGACTCTGTACCTTTTGAGTTCTTATGATTTTGTAATTGTCGGTGTCTTATAAGCCCATATGGGCTGGGCGACATATGGTCGCAATGACACGAAAATAAACACTCATTCATCCATTCATTCATTCATACAAAAGGTTGTGGACCGGCTGGGTGACAGGATCGCGGAGGGAGTGGTGGAGAACCACCAGGCGAAGGTGGTGGGTTCCCTGGAGGAATACTTCTCGGGACAGTTCGACCAGGCCGATCAGGCGTTCGATGACGTCTTGGCTCGCAGCGGAAACCTCCTGGCAGGTGTTCAAGGAGTCGAGGAGGTCAGAATTTCAGTGTCTTTTTCTTTAAGTTGCAAAACTTTTAACCGGCGCAATGGCTAAATGGGTGAGCGCTCGTCTTGAATTTGGTAGGTCGTGAGTTCGATCCCCGACCGAGTCATACCAAAGACTTTAAAAATGGTACATCCTGCTTTCTCTGCTTAGCACTCAGCATTTGGGAAAGAGTGTGGGAGTGAAACACACACCACTACCAGTGGACTAGCCCCCCGCTGTAGAGATTGCACAATTTTGTGGCCCAAGGGCTACTGAACTGGAGATGGGCGCCGCCCTAAGCACCGCGTAGTGAGGGAGGGACTTTAACTTTTAATTTTAACTTAAAACTTTGTATATCTGCTGATATATGCTGCATATCCCTAACTCTGCTCCAGTAGGGCTTAGATATACCACGTCACTTGTCGAGTGACAAAGCATCATGCGTCACGTCACGTCACATAGGACAAGGAATCATCTTGAAAAGTTTGGATTAGGATCGTGTCCCAATTCATTCTATTGTCCAGCTGAGGTTACATTATTCGATTATTGTATCGTACACCGCGCTATTGGGTCCCTATAGCTACTACGTCTGTGTATGCTGTCTTCCGGTTGCCAAAAAACAGTTTTTAAATACTCAAGCAACTGGATATGGTTTTGGAAATGGTCAGACGTTTCAGGTAGCATCCACTTACTTTCGTCAGTGACACTGGAGACTTGTCAGAAAGGCAGGCTTATAAGCAGCAGGATATTGATTGATATGATTATTACATGGATGTCTAACCTTCACCCTGTTGCTGTGATCCTGTACAGGCCAGGCTGATGCTGACACACGGCAGAGGGACCAACACAGGCGACACCTTCGCACCCGCCAGTCAGGAGATGACCCTATCCTTCGATCACGTGGACGAGTGAGTACTGATAATATCTCAGGCTATTTGCAAGAATTTGATAGAAGCTCAGAATTGTCTATTATACACACATCACATCATTCATTCCTGGATCCACCGAGTCTAAAAATTGATCAAGGACCAGACTACGTACTGCACTAGTGCCTCAAAAAAGTTCCAAAGTTCAGGATTCAATGAACAATGTACAACAGCGAAGCAGTTGGCTCCTTTAGAACAAAGATGTTAAACATAATGCCTCTGCCCGTGAATAGTTCATCAGGTTGGTAAGTCACTGAGTAAACAGACTCTTTTTACACAACCAAGTCTTTTATTCAGCCGATGTTTCAGCCGATTGTAGATACAGTTCCCTGTAGCCACGCATAAATATTGTACGTTTGGGAATGCATCTATAGCAGCGACACCCGTGCTGCAGTGCCACTCAGAATTGCCCTGAGGAAGATGATATGACAGACGGCCAAAGAAACGTCGGCTAAATAAAAGACTTGGTTGTGTAAAAAGAGTCTCTTTACATAACGTCTCTGGCATTTCTCAGTGACGATGAGGAACAGGACAGCTCAGAATCGGGTACTGCTCCCCACGCCTACCCAGGGGGCATCGGGACGGTGATGATGAACGGCTGCTTCAACTCCGGCTATCAGGAGGGAGACCCCTGCTACGAGGCGCACGTGCCCATAGAAGCCTGTGCCGTGAGTCATATATATATATTTATATTGAGGCATAAATAATTCACTTTATGTTCACGGTAGCAAAAGTTTACGGTTGGAGAAAAATGGACATGTTCGCGGAACTATATGTTCACGGTGGCGACAGGTGCAGTTTCCAAAATCATATCCAGTTGCTTGAGTCCTTGAGTAACTGCTTTTTGGCGTATTGTATTCACACTACATTTAGAACATCATCGACGGAGCAACCTTCCTTGGCGTTGGCTATGACGGACGAGGAGACTACTCGACTGACTCTAGGAAGAAGAGCCTCGTCCAGCGATCCTGCAACGGTCTGCAAGGGTAAGAGTGTCGATCTTTTTTTTATTCCAACATTTCATGACTATACACTCAAGTTTTCCCAACTCATTTTATGCCACCACAAACGCAGAGGACAAATGCAAATACGCTCGACAGCTCATCTTGAAGGCATGACTGTTTTTTGTTCTTTTCTGGGCTGGTATCAGATACTTAGTGGTTGGTACGTCCACCATTTCTGTTCCTTTTATTGATGGCTCGACACAGTTCGTGACAAATGTGACACCTCGTGAAATCTATTTGCAGATACAAGGAGTTCCATGTTCCTGACCAGATGACCGTGCAGGGAATCTACGACACCGACGTGGGAACCTACACCTTCAGCACCGGGCCTATCTGGGACTTGGTTGATAACTCTGATACGTGAAGGCATGACTGTTTCTTGTTTGTTGTACCTGCAGGTATAAGGAGTTCCATGTTCCTGACCAGATGACCGTGCAGGGCATCTACGACACCGACGTGGAGACCTACACCTTCAGCACCGGGCCTATCTGGGACTTGGTTGATAACTCTGATACGTGAAGGCATGACTGTTTCTTGTTTGTTGTACCTGCAGGTATAAGGAGTTCCATGTTCCTGACCAGATGACCGTGCAGGGCATCTACGACACCGACGTGGAGACCTACACCTTCAGCGCCATGGAGGAGTACCGATCTTACCTGGAGGACAAGTCCTCCGTGACGTCTGCCAAGGCCATGTTTCAGCAGGAGATGAACAAGGCTCAGGGAACCGGGGCGGGTGAGAGAATCTGCTTTACTTGATCTCACTCATAAAATACAATATCACAGGCCAAGGGCTGAATTGTAGCGTACTCTGCAATACAATAGTAACAACGTATCATAGTGTCTACATACATACGTACAAAAATGATTCCCGTGACACTGGCTTCTATGTTCACATTGCGTTCCGGAGCTGTACATAGTATGGTGCTGTGGTGTATGGCAGCTATACACGGTATGGTATGGCAATGTGGTTTTCATAAAACGAGAACATAAACCGCCTGAGGTTGTGTGGGTTTGTGATCCAGGCGGAGGCGCCTTCGGGCTGCTCTTTTCTGTCGGGGGCGGTTCATCGTCGGCCAGCGGCAGCGACAGCCAGACGTCTGGGTTCACAGGCACCTCGCTGGCTAGCGCCGAACTAAGTGAAGGTGAATCAAAAACCTTCATGTCCATGCTGGAACTGAACGTCTTCAGGTGAGTCCTACTGTTTTTTTTATGTTTACCTTCGCAGAAGGAAAACATTGTTTTTGCTCTGTTTCTTCTTCCTCTCCTTCTTCTCCAAACAAATAAGGTCAATGACCTGAACCAGACGTCTGTCACCATGGTAACTAGTGTTAGGTTACACATTATGTTGCAATTTCATAGCGGGAGGGATTTGGTCTCCTGTCACCATATATATAAATGTGCTTGAGTAAGACTTAACAGAGCAGACCACATGCGGAGGTAAACATTATGCATTTGCTTTGCAAATGATACCTTTCTGGTTAGCCGCGGCGACTGTTGCAGGGCTTCTCTTGCTTGCAGTCTTTACGTTAGCCCTAACAACAGGGCCGTATGTTGTTAGGGCTAATGTAAAAGACTGCAAGCAAGAGAAGCCCTGCAACAGTCGCAGCGGCTACTTTCTAATCTAGAACTTACATTTGCTACGTGGTTGCTTCATCATCATTGCCATCATCACGGAACAGTAATTAAACCGGTCTCCAATTACAAAATGGGGAATTTTCAACTTAATCACTCATCAGTCTTTCGCAGGTATCTGACACATCCGCTCAGGTTGTTGGAAGTCGATATCGGCCCCCGTTCCGGTCGAGGGAAGTAGGGTTTACCCTGCATGTAATTTACCAGTTCTGATAAGCCCCATCATAGTATCATTACATTTTGATTACAACTTTTGATCATTTTTATTCTATAAGGTATGAGATTTTCCTGGACTTCGTGAAACCTGAAGATTTGAACTTGGCTGCTCTGCGCGATTTCCTGAAACTCCCGAAGTCCTACTTCAACATTGGGGCTGATCGGATGTACAGTAAGTGATATTCATTTTATCTTTATAACGGTTCCTGATGGTTTCTCATTTAGTGTCAAACTTTCCTCAGTTTAGGGAGTTCTAGCGAGAGTACATTCAGCGAGCCCCGGTGGCCCTCAGTCGCGTGTTCAATGTGTTTTTACTGAGTGTGACCCGGCGTTGCTTTTTCGAACAATATCGGTTTGTGGTACGTCGGAATGAACGTTGCTTCCGTTTGACTTAATACAGCCGGCGCTACACAGCCAACGACCTTCTGGCGAACTTGTTTATTGCATACTTGAAAATCGATTGGGAGTTGAGTGCATTTTTTTTTTACAAAAGTCTACCCTATCAAACTGGACGGGGTTCGGTGAGATAACATTGGCCAACCGCGCAATGACTGAGACACGGGCCGAAATTTTTTTTTACCTTTCGCAGACTCGTTAGGAGATCTATTTTCCTGCAATGTAACGCTGGATTTGTCTTGTCAGATAACTACATCCTGCGCTGGGGAACACACTACATCACCTCTGCCATGTTTGGAGGACAGCTCAAGATCATCAAGACCAAGCAGGTAACTGACGACACCTCGATTGAGAGCTTCGCCATGGCCGCCCAGACGGAGTACAAGAAAATGCTCAGCACCTACTCCGCTAAGGAGACGATGACGAAGTCCAGTAGCTGGTTTCACGAGCATGAAACCAAAAATGAGCAAGAAAGTTCGTCAGGATCGGCAACTGCAGATACCACAGCTGAAACATCCGTCGGTGAAACGGCTCGCCGGTTAGTGTTTTTTTTTTTCAGTGGTAGCTTCACACTTTATGGAATGCATGTTACTGCAACCATCAACAATGGCAAGTGACACCAAGCCTGTATGAGCCTGCCTTTTTAGCTCTAGTATGCTTTCTCGGCTGCTTCCCTGCAAAAGAAAGACTAGACTGGCACATATTCTGTCATTTGAATAATTGTTCAGAATTTAGACGGGCGGTGATGGCCAAACCACACCATTGGGACATCCATTAAGCAAAGGCCCAGTTGAATAACTATTAGCTCATTGTATGAGTCCAGTCAATTTGGCAGTTAATCGACCTAAATCTAAAATGTGGACATTCAAGCTATGTCAGACCACATGCAACTTCTGTTGGGAGCGTATAATTCATTTTTTCATGCTTGCTTCAACATTTATGTTCACCGAAGTTTCCAAACACTGATCTCTAACCTGGTCAATGACCTGAAGCAGACCGTCTCTCACCATGGTGTTGGGTTACATCATGTTGCAATTTTATAGTAGGAGGGATTTAGACTCTTGTCATGAATGTGTTTGAGTAGTAAGAATTAACATAGCAGACCACATGCGAAGGTAAACACTATGTAGTTGCTTTGCAAATGTTACCTTTCTAGTATAGGTATTACGTTTCTGCAGGAACAAGATGGAGTTCAGCAGCGAACAGATGCGCGTGCAGGGCGGCGACCAGAAGATCGCGGGCGCCATCACGGACCTCTACACAACCTCCTTCGCAAACGACCTGGTCGACTGGCTAGACTCCATCGAGGAGTTCCCTAAAGCTTTCGAGTTCACCATGAAGCCCATCGCCGATCTGTTCGACATGAATTTCGACCTACTCTTCCCCAACGGAGTGACGGACCTGGGCTGCTTCGGAAGGTGTGTGTGTGTGTGTGTGTGTGCGTGCGTGCGTGTGCATGTGTGTGTGTGTGTGTGTGTGTGTGTGTGCATGTGTGTGTGTGTGTGTGTGTGTGTGTGTGTGTGTGTGTGTGTGTGTGTGTGTGTGTGTGTGTGTGTGTGTGTGTGTGTGTGTGTGTGTGTGTGTGTGTGTGTGTGTGTGTGTGTGTGTGTGTGTGTGTGTGTGTGTGTGTGTGTGTGTGCATTCGGTAGGTCGTGAGTTCAATCCCCGGCCGAGTCAAGAGTGGATCATAAATACTTATCTCAATTCAGTCCGGATATGTTGTGTTCCCCTGTTTAAACATCACAATCCTTGTTATTCACAGAACTACACTCCGCGAAGATTCGCACGGGAGGAATTACTACACCCAGGCGGTACAAGTTGGAAACGGCTCCACAATCGAGGAAGTTCGCTACTGTGACTTCAGCTCTCAGGACGACATGAGGGAGGGCTTGATCAATCGGCGGTTGGCTCTTAACCGCGCAGTAGCCGTGTATCTGGAGGAGGTACGTTTTGATTCAACCGTTTATACGTTAACGAGTTTAGTACACTGTTGTTGATGCTAGAAGGTACTGTTGATGAGACATGGGCAGAGAAGGAGAAAGCTGCTCCTCATTTTACAGCCAGCCTATGTTTGTCCTGTGCTTAACAGAATGTCCTCATCCATGCACCCCAATCTTCTCTTCTTTTTTTGTTCCAACATGTAATCACAAGACGTTGTGACGGTACGAAAGACTCATATTAATGCCGCTACCAACACAGGGGACAATACAATACTCATTTCACCTGAGCGAAGTGAGGAAAGTCGTACTAAGTGCCTTTCCCCAGGGCAGGACTCGAACCCGGGACCTCTTGGTTCCGAGTCGAGCACTCTGCCGCCAGACGACCCCACATAATCTTCTCTTCTGAACGTTACCAAACGTATCCATGTTTTTGCAGGGGAAATTCACCGCGAAGGACTTCTCCATTCCTGCTGGAGAGCCCGGATGTGAGACCGCTGAGCTGGTGCTTCTGGAGGGTTTGTTTGTTTGTTTGTTTATTAGCATACAATCAAAGTAATGAAATAAACATAACAAAACAAAAAAAGATATGCGATGCGGGGGTAAGATAAAAAGCCGTTATGGCCTATGTATGGCACATTATTAGAACAGTAATTGATCAAATAATACTAATGGTATTCAACAACATACAACAATTATTATGATTAGTTAAAAACAATTAATTATTGAGTAAAGCTAATTGATATTGGTATCCCTAAACCTTAAATGAACTATAAAGGTTTATTATTTATTTATTAAAACTTTAAGTACAAACTTTATTCAAGTACAAACATGAGCAAACGGATATGAGGGCAATATGTCAATAAAGTTCTTACTTATAACAAAGATGCAGACTTATAACATAAAATGATAAGAGTACAACGAGACAATGGGATTTTATAAGAATTAATAAAATGTCAAATTTTAGGTTCTAACG
>NW_017803854.1:3105244-3116395 GCF_001625305.1 Branchiostoma belcheri | reverse complement strand
CGGGGCGGGTTGGTTCGGGGCGGGGGGGGTGTAGTACCGGCATGTCCGACCCGTACACGGCGAATTTCCGCTGCCGTGTGGAGAATAATTAGGTGATAATTGCCGCTAAATTATGCATATTCCAGCAACGCACGGAGTGGTGCACGGCCATTTCCTGCCGTGTACTGGGATGTACAGGGATCGTGTCCGGGCATATAACGTCCAGTACACGACCTGCACACAAAAAGTGGTTCATTTCCGGGAGTGTACAGGACATGTACGGGACTGGACACGTTTCGTGTGCAGGTCGGAAACCCCCGGGTTCTACCGGAAACCTGAAATATCCGGGAAAGTGTGCGGCAATTTCTCACACGGAAACTAGGGATTTTGTGCCGTGCCCCCATTTGTCAAATTCTATGCACGTGTCGCAATACTATATTTCTTCCAATCATAGAGGTATAATACCTCCATGCTCTAATAAAGTTACTATTTTTGAGGTTTCAACTCTGAAGTAGGAGCTCTGGGTCGAAGCCAAATTACGGGTGGTGATTTATTCTGGTTTTCTACTGAGAAAAATCGGGACAGTATTTGCGCCGGGCAGCCGGCCATGTACGCGAAATGGTACGCCCAGTATAGCAGCGATCTATTCATGTTTTATGTTTACAATTGTGCAAATTTTTTTTACAGAAATTTGATCACATATGCTTAAAAATATTGTTATACTGATGTTAAAAATATTTTAAGACACTGAATCGCTGGCTGTGATGTGCAGCAGTGTACGTACGCCGCGTAGCGTGCCAGACATTGGCCGTGCAAGCCTATAGAATGCCCCACTTGCGACATAAATTTCTGAGGCTTATCGTGCGCATCGTGCGTATCCACAATTATTCCCATCGTAAACATAGTCACTGGGATCTGAAATGCATACATACAGGATAATTTCCCTTCTTCAGCGGGAGTTTTGTTTATGTTTTGATCGTACACGTCAAACTGCCACGCTGGTCTACGCTGCGCGCTGGTCTCGGCTGCACTTCCGGGTTCCATAAATCGACACCATAAATCGACAAAGAAACAAATATTTCCCCCCAAATTTATATTAATTGTGCACTTTTTCACTAGATGTGGCTATGCAGTCCTGGAAAACAGCGTTTAGTGCATATTTTCAAACAGAAAAATCGCGTCCCCGCGCCCTTCATGTTGCCGCCCGGCGATCTCAGCTGAAGCGAACAACCAATCAGAGACGCGTAACGCGGATACGTCATGCAAGATTTGCATACCGCCCGCCCACCGCTTCTGCTGGCTGCTGCCATGCTAGCTACGCGCCGTACTTGAAATAAATTGACGTGTATCGCCGTATTTCTGGAAATAAATGCCGCGACACGAAGATCTAGCGCTCACTCGGCTTGCACCCAGCGTTCAGCGTCACTCGCGCCATTACCCCCGCCGTCATCCCGCGCCGTCATTGCTGCGCCGTCACCCAACGTTTTTATCGGAACCAGACACCCCTCTGTATGACCCCTTTTGAATGCTAAGACCCAAAACTGCAACCTCCCCATTCCTTAACAACATGGTAAATTCCATTTTCAGCATAACGGGGGTGTCCGGAGCACTTAAAAACCTTTTATTTCGACGCCCATAAACACATATGCAATTAAACAAAAACGTTCTGCATCATCTGCAGCCCAATAGCAATACGTATACCGAACAACAGCCCAATCCGTCCAGCCGATCGCGAGAAACAGCTGCTGACAGAAATGTTTCGAACAATAGTAAAACCTCCTCGCGGAAGGATATCTCCTTCCCCGGAGGTAACAAAACAAAAAAAGATATGCGATGCGGGGGTAAGATAAAAAGCTATTATGGCCTATGTATGGCACATTATTAGAACAGTAATTGATCAAATAGTACTAATGGTATTCAACAACATACAACAATTAATATGATTAGTTAAAAACAATTAATTATTGAGTAAAGCTAATTGATATTGGTATCCCAACACCTTAAATGAACTATAAAGGTTTATTATTTATTAATTAAAACTTTAAGTACAAACTTTATTCAAGTACAAACATGAGCAAACGGATATGAGGGCAATATGTCAATAAAGTTCTTACTTATAACAAAGATGCAGACTTATAACATAAAATGATAAGAGTACAACGAGACAATGGGATTTTATAAGAATTAATAAAATGTCAAATTTTAGGTTCTAACGACGGAGCTCCTAGCTGGCAGGAAATGATCAGCGGCCAGGAATTCACCGTCGTCTTCGACATGCCGTACAACATCCCCAACTTCATCCAGGCCAAGGCGTCCCTGAACGTGGAGTTCAGGCACAACAGGTGGCTGGCCATCCGGGAGGGCTTCAGGCCGCATCTGTACGACGGGCATCGCAACGGCGGCAGCGGCGACGTCACCGGGAACAGGGTACGTACGGACTTATCATGAAAGTTCATCTGTGTTGGTAGTTACGTGTTTTAAAAAAGTTACAAACTTTTGATCCAACACAATAAAGTACTCTGACCTATAGCTTTCGATCAGTCACTCTGGTCTTCCTCAGTAGACTGACCAGACACCTTCGACACAGTGACGTCACTGGGTCAGTCTTCTGAGGAAGACCAGAGTGACTGGTCGAAAGATCTTGGCAAGCCCTTGCTCTAAGTGAGAGAACTTAACTGTGTTGGATCAAAAATTTACAGGCGGGGCAAGGGGAGTGTATTAGCAATCTGTAGCCTATTATTACCCGTAGACTACTAGCCAATGGTCACAGGCGGCCAATAGTTACTGGTGGTTAAAAGCTCCGTTATACTGAACTTTCATAGTGACATCTACTTATCTATCTATCTATCTACCCAAATCTTTCTTCATATTTGGGCGAATACCAAACTTCTGATGTACCGCATGTTTCATTGTTAGTATCTTATCATATCACTAACTGTTTTGCTGTAGCTATTTCATATTATACAATGTGTGTCTTCAATAGATAAGCGTGGGAGGTTTGGTCATGACGTACGACGAGGTTACTGGTCTGCTGACTGTGACGGAAGCGGACTTCGACTCGTCAGCACGGATCATTCCCGACCTGCCTCCCTGGGTGAACGGCCTGACTGTAGCCCGGGCGGAGTACAAGTCACTGCTGCAACAACTCAGCACCCACCAGAGGTAGGCATTCCCTCA
Source organism: Branchiostoma belcheri (assembly GCF_001625305.1). Lineage (NCBI taxonomy): Eukaryota > Metazoa > Chordata > Leptocardii > Amphioxiformes > Branchiostomatidae > Branchiostoma > Branchiostoma belcheri. Next base: position 3,113,239 of record NW_017803854.1, on the reverse strand, counting down.
CCCATAGGCATAGCTCCATACGTACTAGCTTGACTGGGTTTCAACGGTCTGACTGTAGCGCGGGCGGAGTACAAGTCACTGCTGCAACAACTCAGTACCCACCAGAGGTAGGCATTTCCTAACCCATAGCTCCATACTACTGTACTTACTTACTTTGGCCCTTCGCTCCTGCCGGAGCATAGGCCACCGACTATGGCTCTCCACTTCACCTGCATGCCTCTGGGCTGTCTTTCTCAGGTCATACCAGCTGTTTGTTTCTCTCTTTTATCTCCTCCTCAGTATCTCTTCTCCGGCTGTTCTGGGCCGGCCCCTCTTCCCTGTGGATTCCATGCAGAGCCTGGTGTGTGATGTTGGATGGCGGTTTCTTAAGAGTATGGCCTATCCAGCACCATTTCTCTGTAGTATCTGGGATTCCGCTATACTAGCTTGACTGTATTTATGCTAACATGGACCAATTATTGTCAGACTGCGAATTGCCTGTTACCATGGTGTTGGAGGCGGTGATGGCTGGTTTCCATGGTGACAGAGAATTCTGAGCTCCTGTTGGACTTATTTTCATACTGATACTAAACCTGCTGAGCTCTTATTAGTAGTTCTGGGATATCGATTGGGAGTGGTTTCTCGAGATAGCGGAGTATAGCCGCAACAAGCTCTCGGGAGGAAGCCCAATCTACGCCTTACAGCGAGAGATTGTGCAGGACGGGCTAGCTCCATACCATCATACTTTATCCTGATACCCAACACGATTGTGTTATATGATAGAGTTATTTATCGTATTATGATTTCATCGCATTCTTGCCTAACCCAGTGAGACCAGGGGGCACATGCCTTGCAACTTAAAGTGGTCCAACGCTCATCGCATCGACCCGACCGATGGGGGGAAGTGCATCCACTTCACCGCCGCATCGCTCGGTGACATGTACGTGGTGTTCTCCGGCGTCCCCGACAACCACGAGACCTGGGTCTACCTGGAGATTTCTCCTCGCGGTGTGGCGGTCTACAAGGTAAACATTGATGTCTTTTTACGAAATAAAGACTAAGCTTTAACTTCCAACACTAACTAACAAAGTATTTGGACTTACCCCCCAAAATTGGGGAAGTCCCAATACTTACCCCAAAAATTTGGGGAAGTCCCAATACTTTGTTAGTTAGTGTTGGAAGTTAAATCTTAGTTTTTATTTCATAATGACTTGTACCAACACAGATGCAGAATGAGAATCTTATATTGAACCAAGCTTGACAACCAAACATAACGTAGTGCTTGTTAACGAGCTTTATCGCGGCCCAGGTATGACGTAAATCAAACTAACTATCCTAAACTCGAGCAGAGCGCCCTGCACTAGAGAATCACATAAAATAACATGTATAAAAGGAGTGGTCCGATCTCTGTTATTCTTGAGAAAGACAAAGTTGAAACCAGTCGAATTCCGTCTCATCGCTGTCATTTTCCCAACGCTACGATTGATAGAGCAAACTAACGGTTAGATGAAATACGTTTGAACTGGGTGAATGGCTTACCTGTTGTACAGCGTATGCGTCTGGAAGTGACGCAGCTGACACGTGGTGCGGCAGGGCTGGGGTCGGACCTGCTCTACCAGTCCTTCTTCGTGTGCGTCACAGAAGACCTTGCGTCGGGCACAACAACCGTACAGTACGGCAAAACACCCGAGAATGAGGTCAGTTCCCCGAGGGAGGGCGAGTGTCATCTCAATATAATGATCTTCATGTGGGGCTGTTCAAATAAGTGTATAACTCGAGTGCAATCCCGAGCAATGTATATATGTATGATGACTATTTTTAAAATCGAAGATCAATACGTTTTGTCAACGACGTCGTTTCATAAATAAGTTCCTTTTGCATTTGCAATTAGCCCTCGGGCAGGAGTTTGCAACAAACAATCGAATTTATGATAAATGACTAGTTCAACCGTTGAAAAAGATTTTTGACCATGTACACCATTATATTTTCGCCAAACTACTGGATTTCAAAATTATATGAGGTGATCAAACCGTGAAATCTCTAGAATGAAGGCGTTTTACTGCTACCTCATCTATTGTATGTTTTGTTTCCACAAATGCCCCACAGGAAATCGCTAACGTCTGGCTGGACTACCAGTTCAACGAAATTTACAGTCTTCATTACTACGCCTTCGGCGCCGGCACGGAGGAGGCCAAGTTCATGGGAGTAACTCAACTGGAAAAGCTCCCCGATGAGTTCATCATCTGCCAGGAGGGAACGCACAAGGAGAACGGGCACTGCGTGCAGTCGTGCCACCCGGAGTGCGACGGTCAGACACACGCACACAGATATAAATAATACGTAGATATAAATAATAACTAGACCATTTGCAAAACAAAAGCATAATGTTTTCCTTTGCATGATCTGACCCAACAAACTACTGTTCTGTTTATTCTTACTCAATCAAATTTATACATGTGACCAGCCCTTCCAATTCTTGCTACATAATATAATCCGACGCCACAGGGTGTTTGCTACAGCACCAGTTACCATGGTGACAGTCGTCTGGTTCAGGTCATTAACATGAGTTGTTTGGAACAGAAGAAGAAGAAGAGGGGGGGTGAACCGGGCTGCAACAGAGACGCACTTTATATATCATCAAGTATGAGAGAGAGGAATACATTTCACTCCGTATTTCCATGTTTCCAGGCTGCAGGACTACTGGTTCAGACGACCCACGCGACTGCATTGCGTGCCAGAACATGAAAGTGTCGTACCCGCTGATCGGTTCTGCCGTGGGCGACTTTGAGTGCGTGGCAGTCTGTCCTTCTACTATGAGAGTAGTGGCTGGCACCACCAATTGTGAATGTGAGTAGTACTTATGTTTATGTTTATTAGGAATCCCCATTAGTAATACAATGTTTGTTTACTAGTCTTCCTGGAGTCCTTTAACATTACATTTAAAAGATGAAATATAATCAATTACAAAGATAACTTAATGGCTACAATTATATACAACAACATCAGCTTAAAATATAACAGTATAACAATAAAAATCTTAACAGCAATCTACACGTAGGCCTACTTGCTTATATGCACAACAATTAAAGCTAGCTTAAATTACATACTTAAAATACAGTGGAGAGGTCAGAGGTCCCTATTTACACCATTTTTGTTATCACCATGTGTCGAGACGCATGTGGTTGTACTTATGATATTGACATGTGAAAACCCGTACATTGTACATACAGGACAATGCCAGAACGCTAGAAACCCTAACCTAGAAATACTTCCATAGGAATGGTGCCCCCCCCCCATACACTGAAAGGTGTGGTAAGGATTTTAATTTTTTTATAAACATTCCTTTGACAGGTATAAAGCGTATGCATCAGGATACTGCTGAGGGTGTGTTGCACGTGTGCGTGGCGACCTGTCCTCTCACCCACTATGACGACAGCGGCATCTGCAGGGGTACGTGTTTGTTTGGTTATGTGTGTGTTTGTGTGTGTACGTACGTACGTGCGTGTGTGTGCGTGTGCGTGTGTATGTGTGTGCGGGTATATTTATGTGTGTGTGTGCGCGCGTGTGTATGTGTGCGCGCGTGTATGTGTGTGTGTGCATGTGTGTGTTTGTGTGTGTGTACGTATGTGTGTGTGTGTGTGTGTGTGCGTGTGTGAGTGCGTGTATGTGTGTGGGTGTGCGTGTGTATGCGTGCGTGCGTGCGTGCGTGCGTGCGTGTGCGTGCGTACGTGCGTATGTGCGCGTGCATATGTGCTTGTGTGTGTATGCGTGTGTGTATGTATGTGTGTGCGTGAATGTGCGTGCGTGCGCGGGCGTGTGTGCGTGTGTGTGTGTGTGTGCGCGCGTCTGTACTCTGAGCTTGGATTAAAATTTCCAAGTCAACATGTCAACATGTTCATGATGTTTTTTCAAAGAGACAGACATGTTTCACACTTCATCATCACATCTTCATGTTTCAGAGTGCAGCAGCTTCTGCCACGACGTGAGTGGTGACGGGGACAATGTGTGCACCGGGCCTGCGCCCGAACAGTGCCACACGTGCATCTACGTGGCGAACGACGGGAGCTGCACGTCCGGCTGTGACCCCGGCGAGAAGGCCGTTCCCGACGCGTCGGGCGACACCTTCACCTGCCAACCCTGCCGGCCCGGCTACAGGTGCGTCAACGGAGACGAGCTGGAGGAGATCTGCCCGGCGGGAACCTACAGTAACACGGAGGTGTGTAGTGTAGCGTCCGTATAGCCTGGTTACCAAACCTATTTATATATAGCTCCCGAGTCCTACATCCTCTCCGCAAATAGGATGTAGGACTCGGGAGCTATAATAGGTTTGGTAACCAGGCTAGCGTCCGTAGTCCAGTGGTTAGCTATCCTGCCTCTGGACTAAGAGGTTGGGAGATTGAATCCCGGCATGTACGCTACTGTTAAGGGTCGCTTAGGACGGGACATTAAGCCGTGGTCCACTGTTCATTGTGATTGTCGAAAATAGCTACAATGAACCTGTAAATACCGTACACAGCGTCTTTCCTATCTGTCACGATCAGAGAAGAATAGCTCTTCAATGAGCTAAACTGGTTCGAGATCACTTTCTCACTTTTTCTCTCACTTTTTTAGGGGACGGCCTGCGACCCGTGCGCAGCGGGAGAGTTCAGCGACACCGACGCACAGCCTGTGAGCCGTGTCCAGCGGGAGAATTCAGCACCCAGAGCAGCTCGACCAGCTGCCAGACCTGCCCGGCGGGGCAGTACAGCGGCTCCCCCGGCTCCACGAGCTGCCAGATCTGCCCGGCGGGACAATACAGCGGCTCCCCCGGCTCCACGAGCTGCACCGTCTGCCCGGCAGGACGGTACAGCCCCAGTCCAGGGTCTACGAGCTGCACGATCTGCCCGGCAGACACCTACAGCAGCTCCGCCGGGTCCACTAGCTGCACGCAATGCCCGACTGGGACCGGGAGTGCAGCGGGATCAACTTCCTGCAGCAGTGAGTGGCAATACATCATGTATATGCCTACCTGCCCAAATACATAGACCCCCCCCCCGAACTGATTTCTTGCTCCTCTTCATTTTTTCCCGCCAGACAGCACGGTCCTTCATAATAACCTTTTGTTCTGCAACCTTGAGGGACCATCCAGTGTCATATACTATTCGGTCCCGCCGTCTTTTGAGGGGTCTGGGGTTTATCATGTATATTGGATAACTTTATTGAAACAACAAGAGTACAGCGACTTTCGTAAGGTCCATAACTAAACATACAGACAGACACATGGTTACAAAGATTTGACCTACGTACAAACAAAGCTATGGATGAATAAACTAATACTGCCTGTTCCAAGGAGGTTAAAAAGGTTGAATTTAAAGACCTTCTAACGTCTTAACATTCTTTTACATTCTGATATAACACAGTAAGGGTTATTACAGTCTAGAATCAAGTCTGATTTATAGCTGGCTGCTGAAGAAAGAAGAGAGAAGAAGAAAGAAAGAAGAGCAACACGGAAGATTCGCTCAAATTCATTTTGACTCGGTAGAAAGTGTTTTTATACTTATAGAATGATACATTTGCGCCCATGCAACAGTCTTCCCACAAACGCGTAGCTCGCAAACAATTTCACGCCATATTTGTTCATGTAAGTTTTTATGCCTCCAACAGGTACTGACGAGTGCGCATCCAACCCTTGCACACACGGGACATGCCAAGACCTCACTGACGCATACTCTTGCACTTGCAACACGGGATGGACGGGGGTTAGATGTGACCAAGGTTAGTGCTGAGACCACTTACATATAATCACTTCACTTACCACAGACACGATACACCCGTGTGCACGCACGCACGCACACACATTTTACACACTCAAACAGGAGAGAGAAAGAGGGAGGAAGAACCTACATTGTTCTTGTTTCTTTTGATTTCTGTGTAATTTGATTCTAATAAAGCCCCATAAAATTGTTTACTGATAATGTTAGGATGTATTACTTTATTTCATACTCTTCATCTTCATGTGGTAGGTCGGTATGTTGTATAACAACGTTAACCTGGCAAATCAGGTTTGTATTTTTCTCACCTCTCATCTACCTCAGCGGACTACTCCTGTGGGAATCCCGACCTAATCAGTGGAGACCTCGGTACTATTACCTCCCCTGCTTACCCGAACAACTACAACGACAACGCCCGCTGTTCCTGGACGATAACTGTCAGTACTGGCAAGCGGGCCGCCATCAGGTAAGTCCTTAAAGGGCAGACGATTGTAGTCCCTAGTGAATGCCCTTGAAAATCCTTTTTTTTTTTTGAAAATTTTGGTCCAGTTTGGACACTTTTAGGGGCTAGAAGGAACAGGTAGGGTCTAAACCTTTCAGTTTGGTCCAAATTATGTTCATTTCACCAGTGTAGTGGTCATAATGAGAGACCTGAGTGATGAGGTCTGGCTGCAAAGCGCGGTTGGATACATGAAAAATAGGTCAAAAGTAGGGTTTGTTTATTGTTGTCAGCTATTGTACGAGTTTGAGCTGGTTAACGCCTGCCTTTCTTTCTATATTTAAAAAGTAGACCCTTGTGTCTCTCTGGTGCAGAATAATTTTTGCGATTGAAATGTAAGAAAGTACTTTGATGGGGACTTGTTTCATTGTATTTAACCATAGGTTCCTATGGCCAAAGGTAATTGTACTGCAAAACATAGACCGACTATGTGCTCCTGGACATTGCCGAATAAGGCATAATTAAGACCTAATTTGCATAATAACTGCGAGAATACTATGCTTCCTTAGTGGTAAATGATCGGCATTTCATACTTACTTGTGACATGTGTAAGCTAGTTTAAGTTAAGCATCCATATGCATATATTATGTTGATGTGGAGGTAATTTGCATAATTGATGATGAAATGAAACCTTGCCAAAGGAAAGGACTTTCAAACATGAAATACATATATATATATCTGAGTTGAGAACGCTATAGATGAAATGCTACATGTTATTGAATCATCACATTTCCATGATCAAGGAGAACAAAGAAAAAAGTCTCTAAAATATTTCATGTCGTTTCCGAATCCTTGTTTGTTACATCATGATGATGCTCAACACTTAACTTCTTGCAGGTTACAGATTGGACTTGAAGAATTGGCAAGCAGAATTCGCCATAAGCACTCTTTTGTTATATCAAGATATGTTTAACATTAACCTCTTGCAGGTTTACAGATATCGACATTGAGTCACAATCCACCTGTAGTTACGACTCCCTGACGGCGTATCAGGGCACATCTGCCAGCGGCACACAGCTTGGCAAATTCTGCGGTTCTTCAGGTCGGTCAGTCCTGTCTGGTACGAGAGAGATGCACCTTGTCTTCACCTCAGACGGTTCAGTAACCCAAGGCGGATTTTCCATTCAGTATGCAGGTACGTAAACAACAATGACCATTGCTCTGCAGAACTCACCCATCTAGTTCCACCACTCAGAAAACTTTCTACTTGGTTCTCCACAAGCTCACACAACTTCACCGTCCAAATTCCTTGTTCGACATCTTTTTACAGTGACAGTTTCTTTCCCCGTACGGCCAAGCTTTGGAATTCCCTCCCTGACAAGTGTTTCCCACCAACCTACAATCTACAGGCTTTCAAATCAAACGTTCACCGCCATCTCATGACATAGCCATGTTTCTCTCATATTTCTAGCTTAATGCCGAGAAGTGGTCGTATAGGCCTGCATTGAACCACTCCGTTAAAATGTCCAACAAACAGTCAGATTGTTCTACTGTTGGAGTGGAGCTGTGGGGAAACTTCGTCACAATCTTTAGCTACAAACTGATGTAAGCAACATGTAGATGTGGTGAACTGCCTTTTCCGATGGATGGAATCCAACACGTGTGAGCGTGTGAGAGAGTCAAGTGCCTAACGCTCGAGTCATTCTACATGCACTAACGTAGTTGCTGGCTCGATTAATGACTGGGCTGATTCGCCATTCTGTAACAACCGGTCTTTCGGTGTGTGGTAGGATTTGGGCTGACTTACGTTTACAACTACAGTTACAG
>NW_017803854.1:3096963-3102118 GCF_001625305.1 Branchiostoma belcheri | reverse complement strand
TAAGGCCACACCAATTTAATTTTATGGATGGCATCCTCTGAAGACCTCCAAACTAGTGCGTGTGGGCGAATAAAAAAATTCCGGCCAAAAAATAAAAATGCTACTAGACCACAGGAATACAAAGCTGATATTGTGAATTTTCGGCAGTACATAGCGACGTATACGACAAGCCGGCACATGCTGGCTTTTTTGCGGAATTTCTGAATCGGTACTGTAGGTATGTACTGAGTTCTTGAGTCACGGAGGTTCAGTAACCTGGGTGCCATCCTCTAGAGTAACCACTGGCTCCGTATTGTAACTAACTACCATGGACTACCCAAACCTACAGCCAGGCCGGAGCCTCGGAGGGCGTGACTCTTTTTTTAGAACAGGCGAGAATCAATGCGCGCGCGGATGTCGTCCATAAAATTAAGTCGGTGTGGCCTAAACTACTGACCTAACCGGTGCGGGATCTGATGACGGGAAGCAGAGAGCAGCAGAGAGAGAGATTCTAGGGTGCGTCCTGCTATTATATAGTACACGCGGAAGGCGGGGCGACATCTGCATGGCGGAGGCGTAGTCAGGCTTTGGCAGCACGTCGGCAGAACGTGCTGCACCTGCGCGAAACCCGTAATGTATTATACATAGCACTTAGGTAGAACGTCTCATATAAGGTCGTATTCGCGCATATAAGGTTAACATCCCGTCTGTAGTTTCCAAATGTTGATTCGGGAAATATATCTTCTGCAACAAGCAAAATTCTAATACAACGTTGACCAAAAATCCACCGAAAAACGTGAAAATACGGGGTTCTGCTTTGTCATCATATTCTCACCCTATGGTACCCAGGGCAACAGGAGTATCAGATCACATGCATGGTGTGTGTGGTGGGGGGGGGGGCACAATTTGTGCTAGGAGTGAGCACAAACGTTAACCCCCCATCTCACAAGATCAAAGCAGATCAAAGAGAGATGGAAATTGGTAGCACTAAAGACCTTGTACTTTGCACCTTGCCTCCACCCCATACGTTTAAAGTTATAGAGATGCAGATTCAGTAACTTACATCTTCATGGTGAAACAGTCCGGCTCTTTGTAGAACCAGCCTATCGTCACATTTCAGAGTTTATAACGTTACGGTCTTCAAGTGTCTAAGTGATATCAAAAATTCTTTTATCTAGGAGTTACCAATCTTGCGCTGTCGCGGAGCACATTGCAATCCTCCACCGAAGGTACCGGATATTCCTCCCGAGCTGTGGATGGGTCCGACGGAAGCGGCATTTACAACTCTAATTCATGCACACATACAACAACCCAGACCAACCCATGGTGGCGGGTTGATCTGGGCAGTACCCGAACCATCTTTCTTGTCAATGTGTTCAACCGTGTCGACTGCTGCAGCGATAGGCTAAACCCTTTCTATGTGCACGTTGGTGGCAGTCCGACCGTAACCAGTAATCCAAATTGCGGCGGCCAACGGTCCGTCGTGTCAGGGTCCCTTCAGACTGTGTCGTGCGACGGTCAGCAGGGCCGGTACGTCGGGGTAGCTCTGCAAGGAACCAGCCGCATCCTGACCCTGTGCGAGGTGAAAGTCTTCGGTAAGCCACGCCTCCAAAATTCTTCACACATATCACACAGCTTTGTTTAACGCTTCTTGCTCAGGGATTGTCTAATTTGAAGTGTGAGAAGACAGTTCAAAAACCTTTTTGAAAGTATAGCTCCGATCATTAAGTCACTGAATGTTTGCTCAATGATAATAACCGTAGGCATTCTGACTAAAGCTACATTCTCTTGCTGGCACAAGAAAGCCAAGAACTCGGTTCGTATTTCAACTTCTGTCTCATATGTATTGCTAGTTATTAGATATAATCAATGTTTGTTAAGAATAGACTTGAAGTGTGCCAAATAGTAACTCTGTATCGTTCTGTAGCGTTTTGAAGGCCATTTGCTTCCATGTGTCATGATTGCTTGAAACGTCTTGATGTTCCTACAAAAACACGTTTTCTGACATTTATCATCTCCCCCCCCTCCACAGGCTTCTAGGACCTCAGCTGCCAAGTTCTTCAAGACTGAAGCAACTGGAGCAAGACCCAATATGGAACCCTGTTTGTTTACTCGTTTATCTCATTTCTAGGACATAGAAATCAGTGTCTATCAAATTAAAAATTTATGTAGCAGAACACCCTGCATGCTCGCGTCGACAACTACACAATAGAATGTTTTTCTTTCACACCTCTCTTCTCCAGATATTTCTGTCGGCGTCGTTTAATTGTTTAAAACACATTACCGAGAAATCCTAGAAATGAGATAAATGTAGGAGATAAATAATCCATTGAGTTTGATACAACCTTTACTTCATGAATTTCACCAGAGTAAACTTTCACCGTTTGGACAAGTACAGAGATTCCCATGCACAAAAAAGCGTCTTTTACTCAAGTGTCAAGATTAAAGTAAAGAGGACTAGAAGATGTTAGACTGTTCAAAGAACTGTTAGATTTAATTGGAATCACCAAACATATTAAAGCAAAGTATTGCCAGTTCCAGTGTCCAAAATGATAAAATTTAATTTAGAAATGGTCGCTAAAACACAACATATTGGAGAAAGGGAATACTTATCAATTCAAAATCCTGATGACAGTTCTTATCAAGCCCTGTATCCGAAATTGGGTTGTTTCAAATTCGATTGGTACGACGGCAACTGCAATACAATGTTGGGACAACCGTACACAACGACATCTTTTTTGTTGTTGTTATTTTTAAATATTGGAGCCTTTTAAAATGGCATAGTCGACGATATCTGGATGCCAACTGTGTGCGAAGTTACTACCAATGTAAATCTACTAAAGAAACAGACGAGACGAAATTTTTATTGTTGTACATCGGGTCCCAGCATTGTATTTAGAAAGAAATATATTTGGTACGATATTAGCCCGGTCGTAGCAGGTTCATGCCTTGGGTAACTTGGCACGGGCGTTCTTACTTATCATCATGCACTGAGCTACACTTCCGTAAGCAGTAAGCCTGTTCATGGTTTGAACTGCGCACGCATGAACGAGGTCAACGGTGATAACACAACTTGTAAACAGTTCTTGTCAAGACCATGTTTGATACCATGCCCAGACGTGTTTTGTTTATGTCTCAGTGGCCACTGCGTATGCGCACTTAAAACCACAAATCAGCTTATACTACCCAATGGCTTGGTTACCTTGTTATGACATGGGTTTTAAGATGTTTTCATTCTATTATGGTTCAATGATTTAATGTAATCAATTCACTGAATATAAATTAAAGTACTAGTTGGCATCATGGTTACTCAATGACGGCAGTTGTCTGATATCCCGTCACCATGTTGCCCGTTTGTAGCACTCAGGTCTACTTGTGTTTCAACCATCATAATTACGGAATCATAACATCACAGATATGTCAGCTAACACATCATGAAATTGACAGTCAGACTATGAATGAAACCAATGCTTTTTACTTAATAAATTTTCGCGTAATAAAGATCTTAGTTTGAGACATTTTGATGGTTGAGGTGCGGGTATTTTCCACCTGATAAGGATAATGAATAGCCAAGATGTTATTTGTTTTCAAAGAATACAATGTATGAGTTATGACATTTAACTATAAAGCAACATATGTTGAAGATATTTTAAAGCTGACGTTGAGATACATTCACATAATAATCACTTCACAAGTAATATGACTAATAACATACAATCTGCCATCATGTTCATTTCCGGACCTTATTGCTCAAGGGAAATCAATACTAAGTAAGACGTCATCACATGGCCACCTTAGGCTAAAGTTTACTTTTCTTCTTTTGATCAACAATTGACTTGTTTGGCGCAGTATTATTTGAACACCAATATTAGCAATTTCTTAAAACTATAACAGCATTATAGCCACGTTTTCCATATTAAAAGAGAACATCAATAATATAGATTAAGTATGGCTAAGTGAAGATTTAAGTTTTGTCTTGATTAATTTAGTTTGAATAAACCTGCATTTGCCGTCAAGATATTTGTGTCCTGTCGTGGCCTGTTATTGCAGTAGGTACTAGGTAGGTACATACTTGCCACGAGACTCCGCATTGGCTGGTGCCAGCTTAACTCCAGGCTGGCCAAGTTCAACCTCCCCGGCCGGGGATGTGCCTGTGGTGCGACCTCGGAGACAGTCGCATACTTCCTCCTGCAGTGCCCCCTGCACGCAGCTGCACGACAAGCCCTTGCCACAACTGTGTACCGCCTCGTGAGACGGCCCCTCTCCACCAGCGTTCTGCTCCACGGGTCCCCAGGCAATGACATTACATTAAACAAAAGCCTTTCACACGCCTCCCATACCTACATCACTTCAACAAATAGTTTCTAGGCACTTCCAGCTGTTCCTCCTAGCCTTGTTATTTAGTATCAATTTTCTCTTATGAGGTAGTCTATCTTTTTTCTGGACCTTTGACCTCCACATGCGTTATCTTTACTATGTATATGTATGTACTTGTTTAATTAGAATGACATAGGTTAAGTTTTATGATTGTTCTTGCATTTTAAACTGTATTTGAAATTATGTGCCCTATGTGTTTTGTCCTTATAGGTTGACTCTCTATTATCAGCTTTGCTGCCTTGAGAGTCAGTGTAATGTCTTGTTGCATTTTTCAATAAACAAATAAATAAACTAGGTTGGTAGATACCAGGTAGGTAGCGAATGTTTTTGTTGGGTATGTTGTAATAAGATCTTTGTTGAAAGGACATGTGTGTTTTCCTGTGTGTGGAAGGTTTTCAGCACCAAGGACATGTGTGTTTGCCTGTGTGTCGAAGATGCTCAGCACCAAGGACAGGTGAGGTTGCCTGTGTGTCGAAGATGCTTAGCACCAAGGACAGGTGTATTTGCCCGAGTGTGCATCGTGCTCAGCACCAAGGACAGGTGCTAGGAGTGAGCATAAACTCACAAGATCTCACCCCATCTCACAAGATAAGCAGGTCAAAGAGAGATGGAAATTGGTAGCACTGAAGACCTTGTACTTTGTACCTTGCCTCCACCCCATACGTTTAAAGTTATAGAGATGCAGATTCAGTAACTTACATCTTCATGGTGAAACAGTCCGGCTCTTTGTAGAACCAGCCTATCGTCACATTTCAGAGTTTATAACGTTACGGTCTTCAAGTGTCTAAATGATATCAAA
>NW_017803854.1:3092441-3096943 GCF_001625305.1 Branchiostoma belcheri | reverse complement strand
TGTGGGGGGGGGGGCACAATTTGTGCTAGGAGTGAGCACAAACGTTAACCCCCCATCTCACAAGATCAAAGCAGATCAAAGAGAGATGGAAATTGGTAGCACTAAAGACCTTGTACTTTGCACCTTGCCTCCACCCCATACGTTTAAAGTTATAGAGATGCAGATTCAGTAACTTACATCTTCATGGTGAAACAGTCCGGCTCTTTGTAGAACCAGCCTATCGTCACATTTCAGAGTTTATAACGTTACGGTCTTCAAGTGTCTAAATGATATCTAAAAATTCTTTATCTAGGAGTTACCAATCTTGCGCTGTCGCGGAGCACATTGCAATCCTCCACCGAAGGTACCGGATATTCCTCCCGAGCTGTGGATGGGTCCGACGGAAGCGGCATTTACAACTCTAATTCATGCACACATACAACAACCCAGACCAACCCATGGTGGCGGGTTGATCTGGGCAGTACCCGAACCATCTTTCTTGTCAATGTGTTCAACCGTGTCGACTGCTGCAGCGATAGGCTAAACCCTTTCTATGTGCACGTTGGTGGCAGTCCGACCGTAACCAGTAATCCAAATTGCGGCGGCCAACGGTCCGTCGTGTCAGGGTCCCTTCAGACTGTGTCGTGCGACGGTCAGCAGGGCCGGTACGTCGGGGTAGCTCTGCAAGGAACCAGCCGCATCCTGACCCTGTGCGAGGTGAAAGTCTTCGGTAAGCCACGCCTCCAAAATTCTTCACACATATCACACAGCTTTGTTTAACGCTTCTTGCTCAGGGATTGTCTAATTTGAAGTGTGAGAAGACAGTTCAAAAACCTTTTTGAAAGTATAGCTCCGATCATTAAGTCACTGAATGTTTGCTCAATGATAATAACCGTAGGCATTCTGACTAAAGCTACATTCTCTTGCTGGCACAAGAAAGCCAAGAACTCGGTTCGTATTTCAACTTCTGTCTCATATGTATTGCTAGTTATTAGATATAATCAATGTTTGTTAAGAATAGACTTGAAGTGTGCCAAATAGTAACTCTGTATCGTTCTGTAGCGTTTTGAAGGCCATTTGCTTCCATGTGTCATGATTGCTTGAAACGTCTTGATGTTCCTACAAAAACACGTTTTTCTGACATTTATCATCTCCCCCCCCCCTCCACAGGCTTCTAGGACCTCAGCTGCCAAGTTCTTCAAGACTGAAGCAACTGGAGCAAGACCCAATATGGAACCCTGTTTGTTTACTCGTTTATCTCATTTCTAGGACATAGAAATCAGTGTCTATCAAATTAAAAATTTATGTAGCAGAACACCCTGCATGCTCGCGTCGACAACTACACAATAGAATGTTTTTCTTTCTCACCTCTCTTCTCCAGATATTTCTGTCGGCGTCGTTTAATTGTTTAAAACACATTACCGAGAAATCCTAGAAATGAGATAAATGTAGGAGATAAATAATCCATTGAGTTTGATACAACCTTTACTTCATGAATTTCACCAGAGTAAACTTTCACCGTTTGGACAAGTACAGAGATTCCCATGCACAAAAAAGCGTCTTTTACTCAAGTGTCAAGATTAAAGTAAAGAGGACTAGAAGATGTTAGACTGTTCAAAGAACTGTTAGATTTAATTGGAATCACCAAACATAAGCAAAGTATTGCCAGTTCCAGTGTCCAAAATGATATGATTTAATCTAAAAATGGTCCCTAAAACATTATATTGTAGGGAAAGGGAATACTTATCAATTCAAAATCCCGATGACAGTTCTTATCAAGCCTTGTGTCCGACATTGGGTTGTTTCAAATTCGATTGGTACGACGGCAACTGCAATACAATGTTGGGACAGCCGTACACAAGGACATCTCTTTTTTTTGGTTATTTTTCAATATTGGAGCCTTTTAAAATTTAACAGTCGACGATATCTGGATGCCAACTGTGTGCGAAGTTACTACCAATGTAACTCTATCAAAGAATCAGACAAGACAAAATCTTTATTGTTTTTGCGTGTACATCGGGTCCCAGCATTGTATTTAGAAAGAAATATATATGGTACGATATTAGCCCGGTCGTAGCAGGTTCATGCCTTGGGTAACTTGGCACGGGCGTTCTTACTTATCATCATGTACTGAGCTACACATCCGTAAGCAGTAAGCCTAGCCTGTTCATGGTTTGAACTGCGCATGAACCAGGTCACCGGTGATAACACATAGCTTGTAAACAGTTCTTGTCAAGACCATGTTTGATACCATGCCCAGACGTGTTTTGTTTATGTCTCAGGGGCCACTGCGTATGCGCACTTAAAACCACGAATCAGCTTATACTACCCAATGGCTTGGTTACCTTGTTATGACATGGGTTTTAAGATGTTTTCATTCTATTATGGCTCAATGATTTAATGTAATCAATTCACTGAATATAAATTAAAGTACTAGTTGGCATCATGGTTACTCAATGACGGCAGTTGTCTGATATCCCGTCACCATGTTGCCCGTTTGTAGCACTCAGGTCTACTTGTGTTTCAACCATCATAATTACGGAATCATAACATCACAGATATGCCAGCTAACACATTATGAAGGTGACAGTCAGATTATGAATGAAACCAATGCTTTTTGCTTAATAGAAAGAGACATTTTGCTTGATAAAAAAACTTCAGTTTGAGACGTTTTGATGGTTGAGATGCCGGTATTTTACACCTGATAAGGATTATGGATAGCCAAGATGTTATTTGTTGTTAAACTTATACAATGTATGAGTTATGACATTTAACTATAAAGCAACATATGTTGAAGATATTCTAAAGCTGAGGTTGAGATAAATTCACATAATAATCAATTCACAAGTAATATGATTTAAGCAGAGCAGCGCACGTAACTTCCTGTTATGTTGGTGATGTAAGGAAACATCTGGTTAGCATTTTTTCATCCATGATACAAG
Source organism: Branchiostoma belcheri (assembly GCF_001625305.1). Taxonomy (NCBI): domain Eukaryota; kingdom Metazoa; phylum Chordata; class Leptocardii; order Amphioxiformes; family Branchiostomatidae; genus Branchiostoma; species Branchiostoma belcheri. Next base: position 3,094,022 of record NW_017803854.1, on the reverse strand, counting down.
CTATACCTTGGGTACCCCAGGTGAAGAAATACATAGCGTGATCGTCCTTAATTAGTGAAAGGAATACACGTGGTTTGTTTTCAGCTGTAATGCAGCCCATTAAAGACCAAATGACACCAAAATGTCATACAAATATCGGAAGTGTATATACAATATAGTCACTTAAAGTTTGTTCCAATCATGATGACTGAGAAACGGAGCTTGTACGGCCTTCTAGAAGTAAATTTTGGAGACTCTAGCAAGCTTTCCAATTGCCCACTTCTGGCATCTCTATTTGTATCTCTTCGTTTAATTTTTGCATTTCTGTGCTTTTTCCTGAGCTGACATCACTGGATGACGTCAGTTCAGGAAAAATATAGATATGCAAAAATAAAAGGTAGAGATGCACATCGCCTGCCAGGACTGGCTTGTGCTGACTTTTCCAAGGCAGGGCATTAGCATTTCGAATGTAACAGGAGAACCCTGCCAATGTGTCTGTTAGCCAGGTAATACTAGTTATGTCAATTACAATTAGCTAAGGTCATATTTTGGTGTCATGAGCACTTTAATCGTAGCTCGGGCTGCGGGCAGAATGTAGTATAGACGCCTTAAATGAAAGAGCGTGACAATTCCTCTTGGCGTGAAGAAATACACGGAACGTACCAACCTCGCATGCAGTGAAGAGACTCACGCCGTGTAATTTTTCGTTTTCGATACCCCATGTATACCGGATACTGCAGCGAGTCACGGTTTGAACTGTATGTGTCAAGGTTGAAGGCCCCTAGAGACATAAACACATGTGGATATCATGAAAGTTCATCTGTGTTGGTAGTAATCATAGTAAAACGTTAAACTTTATTCCAACACACTATTTACAGGGATCAAATTTTCAGCGACCACTGTTGATCAATTGCTTACGTCACGTATCAGTAAAGTCTCGTGTGAATAAGGTCACGTGTTTGTAAACCGTAACTCTCGCGAGATCACGTTTTGAAGTGATTGGTCATTAATTATCCTGATGAAGGCGACAGTGGTCGCTGAAAATTTGATCCCTGTAAATAGTGTGTTGGAATAAAGTTTAACGTTTAACATGTGGATATGTATCAAGCATGGACTAAACGAGAACTCTCTATAAGTCTGAGGCCTTCACATTTGACCTTTACTAATACGCAGTCAAACCGTGCATCTACGTATTGACACATAACGTACAATCTGCCATCTTGTTAATTTCCGGACCTTATTACTTGAAGGAAATTAGTACCAAGTAAGACGTCATCACATACCCATTGTAAGGTCTGTAATTTTTCTTTTGATTTGTTCGACGTATTAGTATTTGAACATCAATACTAGCAACTTCCTAAAACGTATTAACAATTTCCTAAAACTATAACAGCATTATAGCCACGTGTTCGCATAGAAAAACAGAACATTAATAAAGTAGATTAAGTATGGCTAAGTTAAGATAGTTTTGTCATTATTAATTTAGTTCGAATAAACCTGCATTTGCCGTCAAAATATTTGTATCGTAGCCTGTTTGCCTGTGTGTTCACGGTGTTCGCACCAAGGACAGGTGTGTTTACCTTTGTGTTGAAGGTGTTCAGC
>NW_017803854.1:3074129-3092330 GCF_001625305.1 Branchiostoma belcheri | reverse complement strand
ATCAATTGCTTACGTCACGTATCAGTAAAGTCTCGTGTGAATAAGGTCACATGTTTGTAAACCGTAACTCTCGCGAGATCACGTTTTGAAGTGATTGGTCATTAATTATCCTGATGAAGGCGACAGTGGTCGCTGAAAATTTGATCCCTGTAAATAGTGTAGTTGGAATAAAGTTAACGTTTAACATGTGGATATGTATCAAGCATGGACTAAACGAGAACTCTCTATAAGTCTGAGGCCTTCACATTTGACCTTTACTAATACGCAGTCAAACCGTGCATCTACGTATTGACACATAACGTACAATCTGCCATCTTGTTAATTTCCGGACCTTATTACTTGAAGGAAATTAGTACCAAGTAAGACGTCATCACATACCCATTGTAAGGTCTGATTTTTTTCTTTTGATTTGTTCGACGTATTAGTATTTGAACATCAATACTAGCAACTTCCTAAAACGTATTAACAATTTCCTAAAACTATAACAGCATTATAGCCACGTGTTCGCATAGAAAAACAGAACATTAATAAAGTAGATTAAGTATGGCTAAGTTAAGATAGTTTTGTCATTATTAATTTAGTTCGAATAAACCTGCATTTGCCGTCAAAATATTTGTATCGTAGCCTGTTTGCCTTTGTGTTGAAGGTGCTCAGCACCAAGGACAGCTGTGTGTGTGTGGAATGTGTTCAGCACCAAGGACAGGTGTGTTTACTTGTGAGAAAGGTGTTCAGCACCAAGGACAGGTGTGTTTACTTGTGAGAAAGGTGTTCAGCACCAAGGATAAGTGTTAACCTGTATTTGGATCGTTCTCAGCACCAAGGACAGGATTGTTTGCCGTTTTATGAAAATGTTCAGCACCAAGGACGTGTGTTTACCTTTGTGTTGAAGGTGTTCAGCACCAAGGACAAGTGTGTTTGTCTGTGTGTAGATTTAGTTCAGCACCAAGGACAGGTTTCCCAAGTTAGGAAGCCATATACATGTACACTAAATGCAGACATCCCTATCAGGCTAGTAATATCAGCAAGACATACCGTACTAGCAACTATTGTTTCAAGAGGAGACAACAAAATTAAATAGGCGCCAATGACTTTTCAATGCAGAACTTTTACTCACGCTTTATTACACAACAACAGAAATACATACAAAATTTCGACATTGCAATAGAAATAGCCAAATTGCACAACTGAGACACATAAATTTGTAGTACATCAGATACACCTAACGTTATTTGATAAAAGTTACCATCTATATAAGATCAACTCATAGGAAATTTACATGAATAAATTATGATAATGATACGTAATTATTATAAGCATGTAAACCTTTTCTGTAAACTTTAACCTTTTACCTTTAACCTTTATCTGCTGAAATAGGGGTTAAGGGACCTCCAGTTGATTTTCTTGGCGACCTTATCTTGATTTACTTTGGCAACTTTGGCTAGTTATTGCACTGTTTATTCACTTATATAACAGACATCTGGATACCAAATCACATATTGACACAACAAGGACACACAGCCTTCCTTGTAATGAATGAACAATGATATTGTTTACTACCGCGTGACAAACTGTTCAGAAGGGCCCAGAGGATGGCATCCACAAAATCGAGTCGACAGTGTACCTTTAACTAGATCTTAGATGACGTAATCATGTCACATCCTGCCTTAAGTTGGATCCTCATGAATTCTGACAATTTTGAGGGAATTTCATCGTGTATACAACTGCCGCCGTCGGCAAAGCATCAACAGGACTAGAGTAAGAATAACAATCGCAGATACGGTACTCGCTACTGCATTGATAGTAACTGTTCTCGATACATGAGCTACCTGGTACGTTGTGGTGGATTGGTTTGCGCATTGTGAGACCAAAGAACTGTTTACGTGCGTTACTTCCTGCCTGATCACGAACGTGGGCATTGTTTCGCTGGCGGAAGGTTCGAAAACAGCGTTAATGTAGAAACAGCAAGCTGGGGGTCATTCTGTTCTGAATGATTATTGTTCGTTGTTTCTTGTTTGACGGGGCAGGCAGATAGACGGGCAAGTTCAAATGCCTTGCCTTTCAGGCTTTCGGGGCTACTGCATTTCAGAAGCTTATTGTATCTAACAAAATCAGCATAAAGCAGACGCTCCGTTACAGCAGGATGGCATATTGGCCAACATTGGCGAAAAGCACGGGCCATTTCTGTCAGCCACGACATGCGGCAGTCACAAAGAATGGGATTCCCGTGTATGTACCTGTGCCCCCTCCTGCTCATGCCCTCTCTGGTGGTTACGGCATGCCGTCGAGGAATACCCAGGTCTGCCTCCGAGAATGTGACCAGCTTATTGTAGGCCAGATCTACGGTATTCAAAGAAGCCATGTTATCAATGGCCAAGTCAAGCCTAACAGACGTTAACTGATTGTGAGAGAGATCTAGAACCACAAGGTATTTCATATTTTTCAGAGATTCCCACTGGAAGTTTGTGATGATGTTTTGGCTGAGATTTAGCGTCATGACATACTTGAAGCCAGATAAGTCACCGATTGTTTGGATACGATTGTACTGCAGGTAAACAAATATCACCATGGGCGGTGGACTGCTCGGTAGGCTTGTTATGTTAGAATTGGTGCAGTTGATATCTGTTTGGGGTCCGTCCGCCACGTAACATCCGGGTGGAAACGGAACGCTCGAGCTTCCGCTTCTTACTAGACTTATAAGAATGAAACACGCGAAGTACTTCAAGATAATCATCACTTGATACGGTTAGGTCCTGAGGATTATATCTCGGATAGATAGAAGTACATGTATTTTGCAAATGTTTTCTTGATTTTTGTGATTGTAAGACTGTACCTTTTTTTTTGTAGATTTACTTTTATTTACTCAGTTTATGATTTGTGCCACAGGAGGTACCGGACGCTCTGCGTTCCTGTTGTCGATACCTCACGGATACTTCTCTGTGAAGATACCAACAAGTTAATACAAAAACGCTGTTTATCGGTACTAGGGTGCACTTTTTTTACGTCTTTTAACTTCAGAAAATTTGAAAGCTGTGGAATAAACGGGGGGAGCAAGCGTATGGCACTACCTAGTAAAACAAAATGAGCTTTGGGCGATGCCGTAGGCTTTGATATGAGCGACATCCGCAAGGTGCCCGAAACATTCGCCGCCTTTCAGGGAGGTCGAGGACGGCACACAACATATAAATAGCATGATATGGGATATACATGCCTTATGGCAGTTTGCTCGCAAGGAACAGATAGATATCAAGTGATTGTTTTTTTAGCAAGAACATTTCCCTACCTCAGCAAATTATCTTAAGATGGTCTTCGCAAATGCGGTGTTTCTCCTGCCGGTCCGTGTGTTGAGGAGAACGTTCCGTACGTCCAGACTAATCAGCAGGACATCTCATCATCAGCTGACCTGTCCAACCCACGCACCCCCCCCCCCGGCCAATCGCCAATCTGCTCTGCCGGCCTGGCCTGGCATGGCGCAAGTACTGTTTCTTATGAAGGTCACAATATTTTACTACGAATGGATCCCTGTTTAATAATAAATGTAGTTCACTCCGTTCTACTTTCATTTTTGAAATCATAACACCTCAGTGTTAAACAATTAACGTTACTGTCAATTATGTAGTACATTGTACTAAAAAAATCAAAGTGCGTTATCAGTAAGCGCACTTTCCAACGAAGCTATTGATTTTGTTGTTTCGATACAAATATGATTCTACATGGGAGAAGCTACTTGTCGATCACGACAAAATGATTCAAGTGGATGTTTTGAACCACTTAAATGTTAGACATGAAGGGTGTTATTTAACCTTCCTTAATATGGCTCCCAAAACACAAGAAATTTGCATAGCCAGAACCGTTCTGTATAATGTCCTTGAAAGAATCGACCGAGGGACACTACTTTACAGACTGTACAGACAAATGAATCCTATGAATACATGATGTAATTTTGGTTTCCCAAAGATTGAACTGGGCGGTCTCTTACTCTCCAAGCAGAGGTTGATGGGGGAAGATTTTTATATGGATATATAGATTTTTCCTTTTTTTTAATATATGGTCCGTTTTTTGTAATCTCCAATCAGATCCCTTTCGGTGGCAAAAAGACAGTATCAAATTGGCCAGGCAGTCTCCATTGGCCTTTAGAGAAGGTCGCCGGACAACGACGGGTCAGGACAAAAAAAAGCTAACGATCATTCCCCTACAACCTCTGATTGGAGAGTACGTTTTTTGTCGCTACCCCCACCAACCACCTTGGGTTGCGCATAGACCCTTTCTGGCCAATGGATTCTGTCTGACCAACTTGATACTGCCTTGTTGCCTAGGATCTGCTTAGAGATTACAGATTCCCAAATGTAGGCAGCTATGAGATATCGAAAAGTAGGTACTTCAAGACAGGGGGCGCTTGTGACATACAAAGTCGAGCAACAGCCAAATGATATGCGTCTACATATAATACTAGTATGTTGTGAAATACAAGTCAATGACTTTGCATCAGTGGGCGTTTGGAGCGTCATGAAGTAACGTTAAAGTTTTAAAGTGAGGATCAATCGACCGTGAGGGAGAAACAAATTTGTCGTGTTCCTTTTAATATAATGGCATGCTAAATGCTAGAAATTTCCAGCTTAGTCATTGACGGAAAATATTTGAATTCTGGTACTAAGACAGGATGCTGTACCCCATTACATGTGCAGTACGTCTTTATCTACACTTTTAAAAGATTCTCAGGTTTTTCCTACTACTTTGCAGGATCTACACTTATTCATGTATCATTCAGATTCTGGTGTTTTCCTTACTACATTTCATAGGACTGGCAGATACTGTTATGAATGTAGTAATTACAATAACCAAAGTTGTCCTCGCACCATTCAACTTTATTCCATACAAATGCACGGTGAAGTCAATACGACGGTCGATTTGTTTAAGTGATATTTACTATCACATATACTATATGATATCATTCAGTGCCACTAAATACAGCAATATACATGCGCATACGATATTGTTTGTTTTTTCAAAACAGCTGTACAAAACGATCACACATCAGTAAACTCACGTCTCACTGGTAAATGGCATTCTGATCACTAGAAGATTCACAGATGATACTTGCAAAGCAGTGTAAATATTCTAAATGTAACTTGTTCTATGAATCATTAAAAATATTTGTCAATATTTCCATGGCCTCCGTTTCAGACTCAGCTACGCGCATTTTTCTAGTCGCTACCGGCTTCTAGATGCTCGCGGGGTTCCGCTTTGCCAGACAATCAGAAGCCCTAGGCTAGCAATAAGACGTCGGCTACCAATCATCAGAAGCCCTAGGCTAGCAATAGGAACTCGGCTACCAATCAGAAGCCCTAGGCAAGCAATAAGAACTCGGCTACCAATCAGAAGCCCTAGGCTAGCAATCAGAATTCCGGAAAGCAATCAGAATCCAAAGACTCACAAGCCCTGTGGTACAAAACGTTTTCTCTATACATAAATAATTGTTCACCTCTGCAGCTGTGGTACGATCCAGCCCATACGTATCTGCGATTTGGATTTGGGTAGTACAAGTACAAGTGGCATATTCGTTACTGCTACTGTATCTGTTGGGTTCAGAGGGAAGCAGCGGTATCCCCTACTCCTTCTTAATATATCCCTAAAACCAAGGGCGTTATATCAGTCGAAGCTCCTCGTTATATCAGTTGAAGCTCCTTTCTAAAACGTGAAACGCCTTGATGGTATTTCTGGTCCGCAAATGTGGCGTTTTCCCACAGCCTGATATTCGCCTTCGATTCTGCGGTACAAAATATTTTCTGTACATGAAGTAATAGAGCTATGCTGGTTGTTCACCTCTGTACCTGTGGTACGATCCAGCCCGTACGAACCTGCGATTTGGCTTTGGTCGGTACAAGTACAAGTGGCATATTCGTTACTGCTACTGTAGACTGGGTTGGGAAAGATATTGGTGAGCTTGGCGTGTGCATTGGACCATTCAGCAGCTACTGATAACCCCACATTCTGGTTTAATCCGTTCTGTTGATTATCACTCTGTCTGTTTCGGGTGACCTTTTTGGTGACAGCAAAGGCGGCTGATAATAACATGAATAGAAAAACAAGTACGGATACTGTAGCAAAAATAATAATGATAATAATATGTCCATTTTTGTTATTAGCCCCTGATTTGGATGTATGAGCAATAATTTTGGTTGAGGGGTGCGTGACCAGTTGGTCATGGTCGGTATGGTCTGCCGAGGAGACAGCGGCTTGCTTCGTGGTGCTGTTTCCCTCATACAGTTTTGGTCCGGTTGCCGAGGGTGCTAAAGACGTATCATAGGTTATTGTGTTTTGAGAGATGGAAAACTGTTTTTTAGTTTTGTTGGTAGAGTTACTCGTCTTACTTTCTGGCGTGGCTGGGCAGGGAGACAGACTTGTTTTGTGTAACGGGACGTTTTTTAGCCGATCGGGGCTGCCACAAGTAGGAAAACCATACCGGATAAAATCTCTATAAAGTGGATATTCCGTTGAAGAAATGTCTAATGGCCAATGTTGATCAAACACAAGAGCCTTTTCTGCCAGCCATGACATGCGACAGTCACAGTGAACCGGATTGCCGTGTATAAACCTGCACCCTGTCACTACCTTGTACCGGTACTTTCCCGTGGGGGGATTTTGAGGCAGAATACCCAGGTTTGCCTCCGAGAAAGTGGATAGCTGATTGTACACGAGATTTACATTACGAAGATCTGTCATCTCTTTGATGGCCAAGTCAAGCCTGACAGAAGTCAAACGGTTGTACGATAGATCAAGGTTTGTAAGGTGTTTCACATTTTTTAAAGATCCCCAAGGAAATGCTGCAATGAGGTTATGGCTGAGATTTAGTGTGACAAGAAACCGGGGACCAGATAAGTCAGGGATTATTCGTAAACGATTGTGCTGAAGGTACACAACGCTAACAGAGCGCGGTAGATGAATGGGTATACTGGTTAGGTTTGAATTCTGACAGTTGATGGTGCCAATGGTGCGTCCAGTTTTGACATAACACCTATCTGGAAGCTGACTACCTGCACCTAATGACACCAGGTTCATAAGGAAGATGAACATCGCATATTTCATAATTATGATTACTACACAGTAATTAACCTAGCACACAGAAAATGTGACGTTCTCGTACAAGAAGGCACTAGTGGCAGTTAAGAGTTACAGAAAAAGGCGTTCCCTGGTACTCTAGTCTGTAACGACATGCAATGTCTTTCATTTATATTGAGCCTTTTAAGAGTTTGGAGTACGCAACGAGCAACACCGATTAAGTCCAGACGGGTCAGCTGGTAGCTGTGCTAGTAACACACCACACTAAGATCCTGCAGAACAGGGCGAAAACATACGCCATCAATTTAAGGTAAGCAGGGCTGAAATATGATTTCTAGAATGCAGCAGGCATGAATATACAAAATAGCACATAACTTGCACCCTGAGATGTACTGTTAGCAAGGGGATCCACATATAACATACGGATGGGTTTGTGTATTATTCAAAACAATCGTCAATGCTTTTCCACTCAATGCAGCAATATATGATATTGATTTTTTTTCAAAACAGCTGTACAAAATGATCGCACATCAGTAAACTGACGTCTTACTGGTAAATGTCATTCTGATCACTAGTAGGTTCATAGATGATACTTGCAAAGCAGTGCAAATACTAGTATCCTAAGTGTTAATTGTTCATTCGAAATATTTGTCAGTGTTTCTATGGCCTCCGTTTCAGACTCAGCTACGCGCATTTTTCTAGTAGCTACCGGCTTCTAGATGCTCGCGGGGTTCCGCTTTGCCAGACAATCAGAAGCCGCGCCCTAGGCTAGCAATAAGAACTTTCATGACATCCGTTTTGTTTCTTCTCAGCTACGTGCAATTTTCCGGGTTCCGATTTCCTACCAGACCTGTGGCAGCCTGATATTCGCCTTCGATTCCACGGTACAAAGTATTTTCTCCACATGAAATAATAGAGCTATGCTGGTTGTTCACCTCTGTACCTGTGGTACGATCCATCCCATACGTATCTGCGATTTGGCTTTGGGTAGTGCAGATGGCATATTCGTTACTTCTACCGTAGACAGGGTTGGGAAAGATATTGGTGAGCTCGGGTTGTGCATTGGACCATTCAGTAGCTACTGATAACCCCACATTCTGGTTTAATCCGTTCTGTTGATTATCACTCTGCCTGTTTCGGATGACCTTTTTGGTGGCAGCAAAGGCGGCTGATAATAACATGAATAGAAAAACAAGTACGGATACTGTAGCAAAAATAATAATGATAATAATATGTCCATTTTTGTTAGTAGCCCCTGATTTGGATGTATGAGCAATAATCTTGGTTGAGGGGTGCGTGACCAGTTGGTCATGGTCGGTATGGTCTGCCGAGGAGACAGCGGCTTGCTTCGTGGTGCTATTTCCCTCATACAGTTTCGTGGTGCTGTTTCCCTCATATAGTTTTGGTCCAGTTGCCGAAGGTGCTAAAGACGTATCATAGGCTGTCGTGTTTTGAGAGATGGAAAATTGTTTTTTAGTTTTGTTGGTAGAGTTACTCGTCTTACTTTCTGGCGTGGCTGGGCAGGGAGACAGACTTGTTTTGTGTAACGGGACGTTTTTTAGCCGATCAGGGCTGCCACAAGTAGGCAAACCATACCGGATAAAATCTCTATAAAGTGGATATTCCGTTGAAGAAATGTCTAATGGCCAATGTTGATCAAACACAAGAGCCTTTTCTGCCAGCCATGACATGCGACAGTCACAGTGAACAGGATTGCCGTGTATAAACCTGCACCCTGTCACTACCTTGTACCGGTACTTTCCCGTGGGGGGATTTTGAGGCAGAATACCCAGGTTTGCCTCAGAGAAAGTGGATAGCTTATTGTACACGAGATTTACATTACGAAGATCTGTCATCTCCTTGATGGCCAAGTCAAGCCTGACAGAAGTCAAACGGTTGTACGATAGATCAAGGTTTGTAAGGTGTTTCACATTTTTTAAAGATCCCCAAGGAAATGATGTGATGAGGTTGTGGCTCAGATTTAGTGTGACAAGAAACCGGGGGCCAGATAAGTCAGGGATTGTTCGTAAACGATTGTGCTGCAGGTACACAACGCTAACAGAGCGCGGTAGATGAATGGGCATACTGGTTAGGTTTGAATTCTGACAGTTGATGGTGCCAATGGTGCGTCCAGTTTTGACATAACATCTATCTGGAAGCTGACTACCTGCACCTAATGACACCAGGTCCATAAGGAAGATAAACATCGCATATTTCATAATTATGATTACTACACGGTAATGAACTTAGCACACAAAAAATGTGACGTTCTCGTACAAGAAGGCACTAGTGGCAGTTAAGAGCTGTCACAGAAAAAGGCGTTCCCTGGTACTCTAGTCTGTAACGACATGCAATGTCTTTCATTTATATTGAGCCTTTTAAGAGTTTGGAGTAAGCAACGAGCAACGCCGATTAAGTCCAGACGGGTCAGCTGGTAGCTGTGCTAGTAACACACCACACTAAGATCCTGCAGAACAGGGCGAAAATACACACCATCAATTTAAGGTAAGCAGGGCTGAAATATGATTTCTAAAATGCAGCAGGCATGAATATACAAAATAGCACATTAATTGCACTTTGAGATGTACTGTTAGCAAGGGGATCCACATATAACATACGGATGGGTTTGTGTATTATTCAAAACAATCGCCAATGCTTTTCCACTCAATGCAGCAATATATGATATTGATTTTTTTTCAAAACAGCTGTACAAAATGATCGCACATCATTAAACTGACGTCTTACTGGTAAATGGCATTCTGATCACCAGTAGGTTTATAGATGATACATGTACTTGCAAAGCAGTGCAAATATCCTAAGTGTTAATTGTTCGTTCAAAATATTTGTCAGTGTTTCTATGGCCTCCGTTTCAGACTCATCTACGCTCATTTTTCTAGTAGCTACCGGCTTCTAGATGCTCGCGGGGTTCCGCTTTGCCAGACAATCAGAAGCCGCGCCCTAGGCTAGCAATAAGAACTTTCATGACATCCGTTTTGTTTCTTCTCAGCTACGTGCAGTTTCCCGGGTTTCGACTTCCTACCAGAAGCCTCGTGGCAGCCTGATATTCGCCTTCGATTCTGCGGTACAAAATATTTTCTCCACATGAAATAATAGAGCCATGCTGGTTGTTCACCTCTGCACCTGTGGTACGACCCAGCCCGTACGAACCTGCCATTTGGCTTTGGGCGGTACAAGTGACTGCTACTGCTCGCGGGGTCCCGTTTTGCCAGACAATCAGAAGCCCTAGGCTAGCAAGAAGAACCCGGTTACCAATCAGAAGCCCTAGGCTAGCAATAAGACCCCGGCTACCAATCAGAAGCCATAGGCAAGCAATCAGAATTCCGGAAAGCAATCAGAATCCTCCAAAGAATCACATGGAACGGAGAAAAAAAAACGTTTTCTCTACATGGAATAATTGTTGACCTCTGTAGCTGTGGTACGATCCATCCCATACGTATCTGCGATTTGGCTTTGGGTAGTGCAGATGGCATATTCGTTACTTCTACTGTAGACAGGGTTGGGAAAGATATTGGTGAGCTCGGGTTGTGCATTGGACCCTTCGGTAACTACTGATAACCCCACATTCTGGTTGAATCCGTTCTGTTGATTATCACTCTGCCTGTCTCGGGTAACCTTTTTGGTGACAGCAAAGGCGGCTGATAATAACATGAATAGAAAAACAAGTACGGATACTGTAGCAAAAGTAATAATGATGATAATATGTCCATTTTTGTTAGTAGCCCCTGATTTGGATGTATGAGCAATAATCTTGGTTGAGGGGTGCGTGACCAGTTGGTCATGGTCGGTATGGTCTGCCCAGGAGACAGCGGCTTGCTTCGTAGTGCTGTTTCCCTCACACAGTTTCGTGGTGCTGTTTCCCTCACACAGTTTCGTGGTGCTGTTTCCCTCATACAGTTTCGTGGTGCTATTTCCCTCATATAGTTTTGGTCCGGTTGCCAAAGGTGCTAAAGACGTATCATAGGCTGTCGTGTTTAGAGAGATTGAAAATGGGTTTTTAGTTTTGTTGGTAGAGTTACTCGTCTTACTTTCTGGCGTGGCTGGGCAGGGAGACAGACTTGTTTTGTGTAACGGGACGTTTTTTAACCGATCAGGGCTGCCACAAGTAGGCAAACCATACCGGATAAAATCTCTATAAAGTGGATGTTCCGTTGAAGAAATGTCTAATGGCCAATGTTGATCAAACACAAGAGCCTTTTCTGCCAGCCATGACATGCGACAGTCACAGTGAACCGGATTGCCGTGTATAAACCTGCACCCTGTCACTACCTTGTACCGGTACTTTCCCGTGGGGGGATTTTGAGGCAGAATACCCAGGTTTGCCTCCGAGAAAGTGGATAGCTTATTGTACACGAGATTTACATTACGAAGATCTGTCATCTCCTTGATGGCCAAGTCAAGCCTGACAGAAGTCAAATGGTTGTACGATAGATCAAGGTTTGTAAGGTGTTTCACATTTTTTAAAGATCCCCACGGAAATACTGTGATAAGGTTGTGGCTGAGATTTAGTGTGACAAGAAACCGGGGACCAGATAAGTCAGGGATTATTCGTAAACGATTGTGCTGAAGGTACACAACGCTAACAGAGCGCGGTAGATGAATGGGTATACTGGTTAGGTTTGAATTCTGACAGTTGATGGTGCCAATGGTGCGTCCAGTTTTGACATAACATCTATCTGGAAGCTCACTACTTGCACCTAATGACGCCAGGTTCATAAGGAAGATAAACATCGCATATTTCATAATTATGATTACTACACAGTAATTAACTTAGCACACAAAAAATGTGACGTTCTCGTACAAGAAGGCACTAGTGGCAGTTAAGAGCTGTCACAGAAAAAGGCGTTCCCTGGTACTCTAGTCTGTAACGACATGCAATGTCTTTCATTTATATTGAGCCTTTTAAGAGTTTGGAGTAAGCAACGAGCAACACCGATTAAGTTAAGTCCAGACGGGTCAGCTGGTAGCTGTGCTAGTAACACACCACACTAAGATCCTGCAGAACAGGGCGAAAATACACACCATCAATTTTAGGTAAGCAGGGCTGAAATATGATTTAACATTCTAAAAGGCAGCAGGCATAAATGTACAAAATAGCAAATAACTCGCACTCTGAGATGTACTGTTAGCAAGGGGATCCACATGTAACATACAGATGGGTTTGTGTATTATTCAAAACAATCGCCAATGCTATTCCACTCAATACAGCAATACATGATATTGATTTTTTTTTCAAAACAGCTGTACATAATGATCGTAACTCACATCAGTAAACTCACGTCTCACTGATAAATGTCATTCTGATCACCAGTAGGTTCATAGATGATACTTGCAAAGCAGTGCAAATATCCTAATAGTTAATTGTTCATTCAAAATATTTGTCAATGTTTCTATGGCCTCCGTTTCAGACTCAGTTACGCGCATTTTTCTAGTAGCTACCGGCTTCTAGATGCTCGCGGGGTTCCGCTTTGCCAGACAATCAAAAGCACTAGGCTGGCAATAAGAACTCTATTGCTAGCCCTAAGCTAGCAATAAGAACTTTCATGACATCCGTTTTGTTTCTTCTCAGCTACGCGCAATTTCCTTGGTTCCGATTTCCTGCCAGGAGCCCTGTGGCCCACACGGTTTGAGACAATCACGACTACAGTAATAGTTTGAGGTGGAAGAATACTAGTAAAATGACCTAACTTCACAACGGGGCAAGTTATTCTGGTGTCCTGCTGGGTTATTTAAGAAGTTGGTATCCCCTACTCCTTCTTTTTAATATATTCCCCTAAAACCAAGGACGTCATATCAGTTGAAGCTCCTTGCTAAAACATAAAACGCCTTGATGGTATTTCTGGGCAGCTAATGTGGCGTTTCCCTGCAGTCTGATATTCGCCTTCGATTCTGCGGTACAAAGTATTTTCTCTACATGAAATAATAGAGCCATGCTGGTTGTTCACCTCTGCAGCTGTTGTACGATCCAGCCCGTACGAACCTGCGATTTGGCTTTGGGCGGTACAACTGACTGCTACTGCTCGCAGGGTTCGGCTTTGCCAGACAAGCAGAAGCCCTAGGCTAGCAAGAAGAACCCGGTTACCAATCAGAAGCCCTAGGCTAGCAATAAGACACCGGCTACCAATCAGAAGCCATAGGCAAGCAATCAGAATTCCGGAAAGCAATCAGAATCCTCCAAAGAATCACATTGAACAGAGAAAAAAACGTTTTCTCTACATGGAATAATTGTTGACCTCTGTAGCTGTGGTACGATCCATCCCATACGTATCTGCGATTTGGCTTTGGGTAGTGCAGATGGCATATTCGTTACTTCTACTGTAGACAGGGTTGGGAAAGATATTGGTGAGCTCGGGTTGTGCATTGGACCCTTCGGTAGCTACTGATAACCCCACATTCTGGTTGAATCCGTTCTGTTGATTATCACTCTGCCTGTCTCGGGTAACCTTTTTGGTGACAGCAAAGGCGGCTGATAATAACATGAGTAGAAAAACAAGTACGGATACTGTAGCAAAAATAATAATGATGATAATATGTCCATTTTTGTTAGTAGCCCCTGATTTGGATGTATGAGCAATAATCTTGGTGGAGGGGTGCGTGACCAGTTGGTCATGGTCGGTATGGTCTGCCGAGGAGACAGCGGCTTGCTTCGTAGTGCTGTTTCTCTCATACAGTTTCGTGGTGCTATTTCCCTCATACAGTTTCGTGGTGCTATTTCCCTCATATAGTTTTGGTCCGGTTGCCAAAGGTGCTAAAGACGTATCATAGGCTGTCGTGTTTTGAGAGATGGAAAACTGTTTTTTAGTTTTGTTGGTAGAGTTACTCGTCTTACTTTCTGGCGTGGCTGGGCAGGGAGACAGACTTGTTTTGTGTAACGGGACGTTTTTTAGCCGATCAGGGCTGCTACAAGTAGGCAAACCATACCAGACAAAATCTCTATAAAGCACATCATCCTTATCCATTGATGTACAATCTAATGGCCAACATCGGTGAAACAGAAAAGCCCTTTCTGTCAGCCATGACATATGACAGTCACAGTGAACCGGATTGCCGTGTATAAACCTGAACCCTGTCCCTCCCTTTCTCCTGGTAAGATTTTGCGTTGGAATACCCAGGTTTGCCTCCGAGAAAGTGGATAGCTTATTGTAGACCAGATTTACTTGATAAATACTTGTCATCCCCTCGATGGCCAAGTCAAGCCTAACAGAAGTCAGACGGTTGTACGATAGATCAAGTTTTGTGAGGTGTTTCAGATGTTTCAAGGATCTCCACGAAAAGCCCTCGTCTGTGATAAGGTTGTGACTGAGATTTAATGTGACAAGAAACCCGAGGGTAGATAAGTCAGGGATTATTCGTAAACGATTGTACTGAAGATACACAGCGCTAGTAAAACGCGGGAGATGGCTGGGTAGACTGGTTAGGTTTGAGTTCTGGCAGTCGATGTTAGTGACAGGTCCAGTTTTGACAAAACATCTATCTGGAAGCTCACTACCTGCACCTAATGACACCATGTTCATAATAAGGAAGATGAACACCTCATATTTCATAATTATGACTAATACACTGTTATCTTAGCACACAGAAAATGTGAGTTCTCGTACTAGAAGACACTAGTGGTACTAGTAGCTAGAGTTGTCACAGAAAAAAGGTTGTTTCTCAATATAATGATATGCAATGTTCTCCGCCTATCTTGAGCATTTGAAGCAAGCAAGTATGACTCCCAAACCAGATGGGTCAGCTGGTAGCTGTGCTGTTCGCGTCACTTACAAACACCCACAGTCACCTACAGAACAGGACACAAATATACAGGATTAGGGCTGAAGTATTATTTAATATTCTAGAAGGCAACAGTCATAGATATACAAAATATGGCATTACTTGTACTCTGAGATGCATCACTAGAAAGAGGATCAACATGTAACATACGGATGGGTTTCCTCTGCTGTGTAGGAGATATATGACAGGTTCTTGTCACTGTGAAGAGATGACCAGTAGGAAATCTACAGCAAACGAAAGATGAGAGGAACGTCGTTTGGTTCCCTTTCTGTGGTTTACATTTTTGAAATTAACTACCAAACTATCATTGTGGACTTTCATCCTACACTAAATCCTCAATTTGCTATTAATTCTTGTTTACAGATGGTCTTTGTCATACAGGAAGATGTTATGAGTAGAAATGTGTGCAAAATCTTTGACTTTTAAGAAAAAACTAAAGCATTACTTGTACTCCGTTACGCCTGGTGTTCTTGTAGCCTGATTAAATCGCTTTACGGTTGCCGGCCGCCCAACCAACATCCAGCCGGCCACTAAAGCCGCGGACGGCAGAGTTTCGCGGCGTTACACAGACAAGTGTTCTTGGTGGAAAGAACACAAATAAAACGTACTCACGATATCGATGATTCTCACTGATGTACATGTAAAGACGAGCAAGATGTCAGTCAGCCAAATGCCACTAAGACGTTGCCGTGCCCCTTTTATTTCTTCCGACGACTTTATCACGTGGCCAAGAAGCAATTTCAAGTCTACCGTTGTAAATCTCCGAGCGTTCGTCTGTAGAGCTTATGAATAGTTGAATCGCGATCGTCTAATACGTTTAGTTCCCCTGCGTGCCCTCGGGCATTTTTCCGTCTCGTAAAGGGTCGAGGGCGTTTGAAACGGTCGATGCCATTTCGCTGAATGGCCGTAATCTCCAAGCAGATCCCTCTCGGTGGCAAAAAGACAGTATCAAATTGGCCAGGCAGTATCCATTAGCCAGAGAAGCTCCGCGGCCACCGACGTTGGTGGGGATCAGAACAAAAAAAAACGGCCATATATAAAAAGGTAACGATAATTCCCCACAACCTCTGCTTGGAGAGTAAATGGCCGATGCCATATCTGAGCGCACCATAACTTTTTTGAGGCCCAAAAACGAATAAAAAGTAATGTATACTATAAAAACAATGTTCTAATCGAAACTATAAGGGAGGTTTATGTAGAATTGTAAATATTAGTGAAAAAAAAAAGCGAAAAGCACAAGCTCGGATTTGAACCCGGGTCCAAAAGTATAGTTTTAAAACCCTAACCTATACCCTAACCTCTACTCCACGAAACATCACGGTATGGATGGACCGTGCTGATACACTTTAAGTTTGCCGTTCTGCGATATGGCATCGAGCGTTAAAAAAGGCGACGACCGTTTAAGAGACGGAAATTAGCCTTGGAGACGCCGGGCGATCGGCCTGGCTGGAGAATCATGTCTTGTTTTCGAATACTAAGTGTTAAATAAAGGCTTAAGTTGTGAATGAAAGTCTACATATGTGTTAATTTGGAGGCTAGTGATCCCATCCCGAATTTACTCCTATTTTGTGAACCAAGAAGACCATTAACGAAGGTAACGTCGTTTTTGTCTGACGTCGACGCATAGTGAAGTGAAGGATGTACTTTTAGGCAAAACAAACACTTTAAAACATGTGCACTGGATGCTGAAATGGCATCACCGAGTTACGCTGCAACTATTGAGGCCTGGGGCTGTTTCCGAAATCTAAATCGAGTGGACAGTGAAAAGATTGAGTACCCGCTGTTTCCAAAGTGCTGCAGTTATGTGTGTGGAAAAGTCAGGCCAATTAGAAAACAAAAAGACAAAGCGCTCCTAATTGGCTGCTGTCAACCCAGCACAGAAAAGGGTTAACGATTTTGATTGATGACATTTTGATTAGTGCCGACAGCCATGGGAATTTTTTAAGGGGAGGGGGGCAGTCGTGTTAGATAGGTGGCCAGTATTGAGGTATTCAAAAACTCGTATTTCCCCAGAACTATCGTAGACTTAGTTTTCATGAATAAAACTTGAATAAAACTTGAATAAACTCGTTGCCACCAAGCACATGTACAGTTGGAGCATAATCACTAGAAAGCTTTAAACAACTCCTGCAATTAAATGTGCAAAGATTGAGTGTAACAAGTCGTTCGGTGTGATATAGCTAGCTGCCGCCGCGCCGCGTGCCTGCGAAGCTGGTGTGTTACGCCGAAGGGCGGTTATACCGGCTATACAGCTATATACAGATACAGTAGGACGTTCATGACTTACCTGTTGCATTTACATATATGTGTAAATGTAATGTAATGTAGTGTGAAGTATCGATATTAATGAAGATATGTTCTATATAGAATTATGACAAATTGAAATGTAGTTTCCGCCAATGATGTATTCATATAACTTCCAATAATGCAGATATGAATCTGAAGCGCCTTACATGTAAATATGGTGACATTCTTTCTTTTTTTTAATGCACAATTGTTACCATGCTATAAACAAGCATTATAAATCTCTATATACATGTACAACAACATATCGGCTCCTGTTTGGTGCGCATTTAGATGCGTCACACACATGCAATGCAATGGCATTTGATTATTTTACAACCATTGATGGTTTGTTTGACTGTAAACTACAGCATTGTAAATCTGTCAACAAATCTCTGTTACACATAATACCTATTACATCATCATCGTCATTAATTTTTGGAGGCTTAAAAATGATATACAAATAACATATATATACATATATGATACAATATAGATATACCAGACATTTCTTCCGTCACTACTCAGTTATGCTGGGGTCACATTTCCAAACCGGGGCCCGTCCGGGCTGTTTCGATTAACGAAAAATCAACAATTTTCATAAAGAATATACGTAAATAGTTTCATTGTTGATATTTTTCAACCTTTCTGTGCTTTGTTGCGTTTTACACCATATTTTTCGTTCCAAATGACTACCCGGCCGGGCCCCGGTTTGGAAATGTGACCTAAGCATTACCGTGTGGAGTCCCACATTGTGTCTCCTCGACCCCCTCAGCGATGCCCCCCCCCTCCAGGGTCCTATGCCATGCCCCTCCCCACCCTAGGTAATCTCCATTAAGCAGATCCCTTTCGATGACAAGACAGTATCCATTAGCCATAGGAGTTTGCACGGCCAACTACGGTGGGTAATGGACACTCCTCTGGCCAATGGACACTTCCTTGCCACCGTATGATCTGCTTGAAGATTAATCCTATATATATAGGCTGTCCCCAGCCTGTATAGATTCTACCAGGCACCGCGGATCGCTTTAAGAATAGTAGAAATTGGCCGAAATAAAGGACTCATATACC
>NW_017803854.1:3073490-3074109 GCF_001625305.1 Branchiostoma belcheri | reverse complement strand
TCTGGCCGGCTACCTCCCCGGTATATTAGTCCTTTATTTCGGCCAATTTCTACTATTTTTCCAGCCATCCGCGGTGCCTGGTAGAGGCTACAGCCTGTCTGTCCCCTTCCCCGTCCTCAGCTGTTCCCTGCCCCCGTTTTCTGCCTGATATACCGGCACTCCTTCAGTTCGTCCCAGACGCGCTGGGAGATCCTGCGGGGCACGCGCGGCTTGCCGGTGGGCGGGGGCCAGCTGCGGACCTGGCGGGCGGGCTGGCGGGTGCGGACGGTGTAGATGGGCGGCAGGAGCAGCGGCGGCAGCGCCCGTAGACGGTCCAGTCGCTCCGCTCGGGTCTCTCCCGACAAATCGCTCTCAGTGTCGCTGCTCGAGTCCGTTGACGCGGTCTCGTCGATGGTGGATTCAGTCGGCGGGGCAACCACGCTGATCTGGGCCGGGGAAAACGAAAGCACAAGCGAACATGTTAGTTTTGTTGTGATGCATTTCCTCCTTAGCCCAATACAAATATAATATATTTATGTGATACAATATAGATATACCAGACATTTCGTCTGTCACTACTCAGTAACCGTGTTTAGTCCCACACTGTGACCCCCCCCACCTCAGCTATGCCTCCCCCCCC